>NW_017536979.1:1551781-1656082 GCF_001853355.1 Bactrocera latifrons | reverse complement strand
GTCAATAGTTAACCTACTTAATTAGAAATACATTAGCGTAAATGAACACAGTAATAAAAGGGCTTCAGTAAGCCGTCCGCTTTGATGGCACAGCATTCGTTAGTGGAGCAGCTTATAATGGACCCAATTGAAATTTAGCACCTCGTAAAGCCGTTGGCAATAAGCACTCGCAACCACCACACCAGCAACGAATAATGTGCAATCAGTGACGCATCATTTTAACGGCGCGCCGGCGAGTGCCAAAAATAGCAACCAAGGTACTCCAAATGGAACTGGAAATGACGAGGAATCCGTCGGTGTGTYTGTGCTAATAGTAGAAGTCAAATTTACAGATTCCTAACGTATTGGCAAAATGTGGTGGCACTTCTCGACACCGCAGTTCTTAAGGCGTGCAACAACGACACTACAAAGGGGCTAATGTGAGGCGTGCACGCGATGCGCTAAAAATAGAGGCAAGCGCTGCTGGCTCACCGGCCGACCGGTGTCGAGACAGCACTCGCATTGGAATGCATATCCGGCTAGCCGACCATGCAGCCCTGGCGCTGAGTGGTTGCATGCCACATGCTACTTGCCACGAATGGAATGGGATACCTTGTGCATAACTACATAACTGCAAGTGCTGCCACCGTGTGTGAAATCAGCATGGCAAAATAAATAATAAAAGCCGCATAAAAATCAATTATTTTACTACAGTGTCCACAATTTTTTATAATTTTTGTTGCCCAAATCGTAGCCACTTAATTTTGATGTTTTAATTGAATTGTCACTTTGTTTACGGGCTGCGCTGCCGACCGCCAACCACCAACCGCCCACATGGCGCAACGACATCATCAATCTCCGTTTGCAAGTGTGTGTCTGTGGGCGCTTACTCACACGCAAACACATGCAAATGAGCACTCATGCCGCCGTTGTGATCGAGCCGAAACTGAAAGTGTGGGCTGCGCTCATACATAAATGTTGCTTAATAAAATACAACAATTTTGGTTATAAACGCCCTGTTCGGCTGCTGTTAGTGCCCGACCAGGCGAATGGTGTTATTTGTTTTATTTGTTGTTCCTATTCTCTATACACATCAGATTGTGAGGTGTGGAATATATCTCTAGCTTTCGGAAGTACGGCTCAAAGTGCAACAGACCCAAAAACAAACACCAAACTGCAGATAACAATATCTAAATCAAACCAYTCACAGTAAATCGAGTGAACAAAAAGCGTGGCGTTGYCGACTGTGAAAAAATTGCTGCCTTTGGAGCATGCAACATTGTTGTCATTTATTGTTCACGCCTTGCGCACACACCGCCAACATTTCTTTGGCAACGAACTTCCACAACAACACCTTGGCATACGGCTTTCACGCCGCCGACTACAAATGCACAATATTTATTTGTATGTATGTACATACATATATACATGAAGGCATGTAAATACCAATTAACGTTTTTCACATCGCTGGCGGGTGCCAAATGTATGGCGAAGAAAAAGTGGTTGGTCACAATATCTTCTGAATRCGAGAAATATTTTTGTATGTTTTTATTTGTTATTGCCACAATAGGCAAATGCAAAGTGTGATAAATAAATAGTTACGAAATCGGAGGTACGAAACGTACTTGCATTCGGTGTTGAATGCCACAACTGTTTCTTTCTTTTTTGTGATCGCAATTTAATGTACTTGCTGCTTTCACAGCGCCTTTCTACATRGAGTTAATGGAAAACAAACTCACACATTCACACATAAATAAATAAGCATACATTTGAATTCTGACCTTTTTACCAAAGTAACTTGTCGAAAATGTATTTTTGGATTTTCGCATTTTTCGAATTTCAGTTCCTTGAGTTTTCTGARTTTTTAACTAAACAGACCGGCGTCGTTTAGAAACCACAGTAAAACATTTATATATATGTACATATAAGAGTTATACATGCATACTATGTAATTAGAGTTGTTTCTACGTTCTGTTGAAAAGTGATAATGCAATAAGAGCAACAACCACATTTCACCACAATTCGATTATTTACTTCCCTCTACACCCATACACAGACAAACAGGCGTCGATCGCAGAGCAATAATTGCTGAAAAGTTGAGTTTCGAGYGCAAAGGCAAAAAACCGCTAGGCAGCTTTTTTGCCGGCCTCACTGGCGACCATTCACCGCCGGCGTAGCCGCCACAGCCGCCAACAAAAATAACAATTAGCTATATCGGCGACAGCTTTGCGCCAATAAAAGCTAAACTATGTTAAAATTAATTAAAACAAAATTGCTTAGGTCAGCTAAAAAGTAATTAATTGTCGAAAATAATTACCTAGTAAGCAAAAGAAAAAAAAAACGAACAAAAAAACAAAATATAATTGAAAATAGAAATAAAAACTGAAAATGAACAGTGGAGCTCTCTGGTATTCGGCTCTTGTTGTGGCAATGGCTAAAAAATGGAATTAATTTAAATACACACACACACACACACACATAAAAACGAGTCAGTTTAAAAGAATGCGCATATATTTAAATTGAGTTTTCAAGAAAAACAAACCACAAGCCAGCAATCACTACATGGCGTGTATAATGTGGCAAAAACGCTATCAGTGAGATAATATAAGTTTCTAAAAGYACTTAAAAGACGGACAACAACTTAATTATAGACAGAGTGTGGTGCTAACAAAGTTGTTGCTGTTGCTTCAGTTTTTGTTATTTGTGTTATTGACGGCGCCACAGTCACTACCTACTACTGAGTTGGCACCAAAGCGCCCATTAACGCTTACAATGGATTTGGAGGTTAAGACGTGGGGCCAGGCATGATCGTATTATTGCACACTTTATGGCTTCTTGCTAGAAATTTTCACTGTGACCAAATCCAAGCGTATATGTGTGTGTGTGCGTGTGCGAAAAATTCGGACGATTTTTTTTAGATTTACGAAAATTTATGGCTGAATATCAATGCTTTGTTTTTCGAGTGTTTTATTTTGGCGTATTTACTTTGTTTATTTTCAATATATTTTCTATAAGTAGTCTGTATAAAATTTGTCATAAACGCAAAAACTACCAACAAATAATTGAAATGTAGCAGGGATGATTTTGTGCCTTTTGTTAAAATCAAACAATTTATAATTTTCCATTAACTATAACTTTGTAAAACATTATTTGTGAAAAATAAAATATTTTTATGCTTACTTATATGTACATGCAGCGTCCACCAAACAAAAAAAAATTGCCTTGCATAAATTTTGCTTGCTCTATTAAATTTTCTTCGTTTTCAATTTTGTASATTCTTGCATTTTAGTCAGAGCGCCGAAAATTCTCGGCTAAATGCCCTGTCGATCGATTATTATGATTACAACGTTGACAGCGACTAATGCGCAGCACTGCCACACTATGCGAGTACTCGCTGTGTTCACGAGCTGTTAGCGAAAGTTTTCCTTAATTATGTCAAATTGACAGAAATGCAAAAGCACACATCGCTTACGTATGAAATTTCCATATTCGCCATAATATAATTTAATTTCGTATTTTGATATTTGTAAARTAAATATTTGTAAATAATAAACAGTTTCAATAAACATATCATCACCGGCTAAAACCAGACCATACGTATATTACCTCTCTTTGTCGGATAAATTTGACAGTTGGAAGTGCTGAACTGTCAATACGTCAGTGATAAATAATTGGTTCTTCAAGTGTCCATAAATAGCCGCTATTTACATACATACACACATACCTGCATAATGGATTTGTCAGATACATTCAGAAATCGAGGTGTTCTGAGTTCCGATATGAAATAGTCAATTTCATGCAACTCTTTTCTTTTTAGTGCTGAGTGTGAAGTCGAACTTAGTTTCATCTTTCATTCTCTTTTAGCTCACGTCACGTCCATCAAACAAATGCCACTCGTTGTTTTTTATGTAAGTGGAAATATTTATTRGACGTCGTTTAAAACAAATATTTGCACACATTTTCCAGCACACAAAAAGATTAATATTGAATTTGAAGAAAAACAACTTGAAAGCATTTAATCAAAAACTCAAAAACAGTCATCATTTAATTGTACGCTCTATAAAGGGGAGCCAAACTCCAAACAAATAAAAACTATAAAAATAAATGAAAATACTCGTGTATAAAATTGAAAAGTCAAAACAAACATGGGCATTAAGGAACGCTGGCGCTACTTGTATACGCCAAAAAAACACAACGCGCCAACGTAGCCAACGCCATATTTGTCAACTGACCAAAAAGAAAAGCAAACGGTTGGTTGAAAAAATTTTAAAATAAAAATGGCTTTGGAAAAATTAAAGAGGGGGAGAGGAGAGCGTCCCATACGCGCTCACACACCAACATGCATGACGCGTTTGCTTACGATCAGATCTCACATCGCTGCCGCRCTCGTGTACAATACTTTGAATGGATAGTTGATTAGCTGATTGATTTGATTGCTGAGTTATTTAGTCAGCATTGTCCAAGTAACGTCATCGCAAAGCCATACAAGTGTCGGCGCTCACACTGAGCAAAGAGCGACGAACTAAAGGTGACCTGCGCTTCGGGTGCGTTGATATGTATTATACACATATGTATGTCTTTAGGTATTTATGTATATACATATGTATGTATGYTGTTGATTTATGAAATGCACCAATTTTRGTTGCACTTACCGCCAAAGCCGAGCAAATACTTGTGGAAAACTAAAAAAATTTCCGTTTGCATACATTATAGCCGGCATAGTTTTCGAGAGGGGTCCAATAGATCGAACCGATAAATGTTGCACGACGACATTGTGCGTATAGGTGAACGTTATAATTTATTAATAAAAAATATAAATGCATATACATATTTACTTAATGAAAAGTGTATAAATACGAAGTAAAGTTGTTTATGAACTCTTTCCGATCGAAGAAGAGGTTGTGTCTGTGATTAGGGTGAAATTCGTGGAGAATTTATGACAACTCAATGTTTTGAAAAAAGCCGCTATCATATCTGCTGCATATACATATGTATGTATGTACAAATGAGAGTGTGTGTGSGCCACATATTTTCAATTAATTGCTGCTATTTTGGGATTTATGATCCCACGARTCTGGGGGGWGAGAAATTCCAAGTCAGGGTGATGGTACTWGKTCAGTATAGTAAAACCCTCAAAGGGTTTGGCGTTCGWATGTGTCAGTTTTTTTATGACCTTTTAAATTTTAACAAATAAATTTTTTCCAATCAGGCCTGCTAAATGGTCCAGATATACGAAAGCTGATTAAAAGTGACGCATTCAACAATATTTTGATTGATATATAGAGGTCATAACGTCATAAGGTTATAAACATACGAACGGGTTTTACTATACTGACCTAGTACCWTCACTCTGACTTGGAATTTCTCACCCCCAGACAATAATCCCAACCTTATTGAAATATGGCTGAGAACGTTCCGCTATGTGGTTTTACAATCGTGTGCGAAAAAGAGAATGAGTGTGATTTTCAAGGTCGCCAGAGTTTCATTATATTCCACATTTATACTTTTCCTTTTGCGCCAACAAATCAGCCCAAAATTAAATGCTGTTGTTGCTATTGCCACCTGCCAAATCTACTACATACATTTGTACGTCATAATTTTCACACATCGAATTTCATTGTCGCTTAAATTTTAAATGAACACAAAATAAKGAATGAAATCGTTAGAAATTCAAAATTCAATACCAAAAGCTAGAAAAAATCGCACACAAGTGTAGCGYAATGAGAGGTGCTCTCATCTCAGGCAGGAGGTTCCATGTCACTTTTGACAAGCACTTAATAGCTTTCTGCCAGCTGAACGGGTCACTCTTAAACTAACACAAACTCAAATTCTAGAAAACACTCCAAGCTCTACGGGTGGCGTAAGCTGATGATGGTATGCTGAGCCCACCCGGCGGATATCCCGCCCCTCATARCAAGTCTTGCGATGATTAGAGTTCACCGCGTTTTGGATTTGTTGCACCTGCAATTCAGAAATTCCCAAAGTCGCSCAATTTGCACTAGGTTGTGTGAGGAGCATTCCACTCAGCGCAGAATACCGTCGCCGAATACAATCTGAAAAAAAATGTCYCCTAATTTTTCTAAAAAATAGTAATAACTGTCCTATACCATATACACCCAGCAACGGGCATCTGGCAAGCGAAAACAGTGAACAGTTGTGCGCGATTGCATAAAACAGACACGGTCGGGCGTTCAAGTGCAAATACAGACAGCCACTTCCTATACACTGCGCGGTCCCCATTTTAATTTAAAAGCTTTGGGCGTGAAAATTCGATCTTCTTCCTGTGACGTGAAGTTAAACGTAGATGTACATACGTCTGTTGGGAGCACTGTCTATGCATTCATTAGCCATTTAGTAGACAGATATGGACTAACATATGCACATTGTCGCTACTACCCCTTCAAGAGTAACGGTACGCAATCGCGTGTGATGTACACATGTCAATGACGAATCGCTTTCGCGTGAACGTGATGAACTGCAAGCGATCAACAATTCCTTTGCCCGCTTAGCAGACGAGTGACTTTAATTCAACATGCTTCCCCTTTCTCGCTCGCCATCTATCYAATTGTACACTTTCGCTCACATGCTTTATTGCCATTGTTACTAATTCATCTTGTTATTAAATGACTGAACAAATGTGCTTGTGCTTAAATACATACATACTGCTGTATATTGCCACCCAATATATAGACATACATACATTTCTATATACAATTGTTGTTGCTGCGGTGTGATGATGCAATTTCATGTACAACAAAAGCTAAATGAAAACGGAAAGTAAAAATCGATTTGTGCGTGTGTGCGCATGTATGTACTATATGTGTGAATGGGCAATGTGATTTGGCAAATTTATCTGCTACATGAAATATGCAATATCTTTGGCTGCCGGCATCGCCTAGCGGCAATTATGACAAGTTTTGCCTACAAATGCACAGCATAGCAAATGTTCTTGTTTACACAATTCAAAGTCAATCAACACGGTTAGATGATACCGCTGATAAGAAAAGTTGCTTCATTAAAAATTTAAATTTGCGGAAAACCATGAAAGGATAAATACTGTTTGTGTCGAAAATTACTAGCCACACGCAGCCACACTTTGTGGCAAGTTTTTACAAAAAATATTTATGAAAATGTTAAGAAACTTGTAATTTCAACAGTTGTCATTAAATTGTTGGTAGGACACAATTTTCCAGATACCTATAATTACACAAGCAATTGCGAAAATGCAACAATTTTCTTTTAGATAATTTATGGAGGTAATAAACACACATTAAATACTAAATTCATGATCGTCATTGCCTACCCAATGATGCCTCGAGTAGCTCTCCATCAACTGCTCAGCGAAATCATCATTTTCTGCTGATGCCAACTCATTTCAACTTGAGCCATTATTCTCGGCAAACACCTTTATATTTTATTGCATTGCTCATTTAATTGTTATTGCCTAATATTAGTTCACACACATATGCGCACACAAATGTATATATTATATGTACAGCGACAGCTGCGAACTCAGCGAAAATTAGAGACATATATTTGAGGCTAGTAACAGCAATGTGAGAACTGCGAGAAATTAATAGTTTGAGAAAAATACTTAATAACATGAAAATCACTGTTAATGTGCACCCAAATTTCAGTTTGATTATATTTTTAATAGCCCGAATAGCCAGAAATAGCTATTAAAGCATTAGCGGCAAATTTCCCATTGTTGTATTTGCGAACGACAACAACAAATTATGAACAACAATAATTGCGGTGAGTTCAAGCAGTATGCCAACGATGCGGCAAAGTTATTTGAAATATTCAAAAATTCACAAGACTCATTGCATGTCCAACCATGTGTGTGTTTGTATATACCATTGCWTTTGTTGCAATCACATGTCGCCGGAATTTTTTTGTGCGCTCTGCCACTTGGCTTCAGTTTAAATTTATTTAATTTCATTTTATTACTGATTTTAATTGTTATCAATTTTGCACGAGTTGAATGTGCATTTGTGTATTTTTGGCTAGCACGCGATATGGGGGCGTGTTGCATGCCGTTTGCAAATTGCTGACGCTGTGACGTGTTGCAAGTTGTTAATCTGCTGACAATGGGGAGACCAGCTGTCTGTTGTGGCCACACGGTATTGTTGTAGCTGTTGTAATGTCGACGTGCCCTTTTGTGGGTGGGTGGGCGTTTCGTTGCTCGGCGACGATGCTCGCGCTGTTGCGGTGCCATATCTTGTAGCTGGGTGGGTGTTTGCCGACGTATTGTTGGTTGGTCAAGTGACTGTCAGCACACACCCATTTTTCTTTTTTAAGCAGCACTGATTCTATAGTCAAACTAAGTGTAGCACATCTGCCCATATGTGTGCATCTGCGAGTGGGTGTGAGTGTGTACRTGCAAATGCAGTAGATGTAGTGGTTCAAGTAAGCGATTCGGTGATTATAATAAAGTATTTTTAGTTACTCTTGATTTTTTTGCTTTATATGTGATTGTGAGTCATACAAAATCACATGCTGCACTGAATTTAGCGGGAACTTTTGAGCTAATATTTCTTATGGCACCTGCTATCTATGCGGAAGTGTTGACTGGTGATTCAAGACTAGTGCAGCTCTTTGTAAGGGAACCCTTTTGCTATTATTTCTGTGCAAATATCTCTTTACCTACATAACTTGCGAGTTATATCCCGCTTTAAGTACAACCGATTTGAAAATTAATAATCTTATTTTCAATTCATACATACATATGTATATATGTATATATATTTCCTTACTTTACTACTTTACTCGTTTTTGTCAGAAGCCTGCGCCAAAAGTTGTTTTTGCTGTTCCCTTCGAAGCAACTGTGACTCATTGTCTCGCCGCTCGTTCTTGCACTTTTTTTAATTTTTTTCTGATCGGTTTTAGTACGCTCACCCCTTGACGGTGGCCGCTACAAACGAAAATAGCTTCGTCGCACAAAACATCAGCAATGATTGCTGTCGCGCACAAATTGCCATTACACACAGCCAAACACACTTGCATACAGACACACACTGGCCCTCAAAAATATGTATATGTGTATTTGGCTTAATAAATTCAGCAAGAACAACTAGAGCGCATGCATCATTGTTAGCTGCGGCTTTTACTTATTACTTGTGGCATGCCGCATGCGGCCGCAGCCAGTAAATGTGCGGCACAAGTCACATGTGACGAGTGGCCGCGGCGGCAGCAAAACCCATTTAAATGTGCCGTACTGTCTGTAAGATCCATATCAGTTTGGGGAAGCGAAGCAATGCCGCAGCATCGTGCACCCATGCATACATACATGTTTGCGTATGTTGACGTAGGCAGTAAAGAACCGCGCTAAGCTWATAATACTGAAAACTCAAACAAATTCACATTGACAAACCGTTCGCAATCAAAGAGTTTTCATTTTCTGACGAAGCACAAATGAAATGCCGCAACGAAATKGCTGTGGATGCTGCTGCCACAGCTGCCGCCGTTTCTACTTTTGTTATTGTTGTCCTATATTTCAATATGTACATGTACATATGTAGATGAGTGCATGTTTTGGGTGTATATGGCGGACTTTAAATTAAAAAAAGATCACTACACTTTGATAATTAATGCAGAACAAGAATGTGGCATGATACACAAGTGCAGCATACATAAACAATGCAAATTGCAACAACATGTGGAGACGGCTGCATCAGTAGTCGCGCCAAAGATTCTTAGATTTAGTTGGAAATATCCGTGTCTTACAAATACGCATACATACAAATAAATATATACATGAAATTCCGGTAAGGGGCGCAGTACCTTAAGTGAACCTTCGCCACTTTGGAATTGTGCGCATTTTCGCCTCACGTCTCTTGCGCCTCGCCAGTTGGCACTTTGAATTTTTACATTACGCCATTAGTATTTGCCATATATACACACATTAACTTTAACTTGGCCATTAAAATTAACATTTTGCACTTGCACACACAACCTAAACCATACACATGCCACTCCAGTGGTAAGCACACATCGTGTCCCCCCTTGCAGCCGCCCATTTTTTACAATATGCAATAGTTGCATTCGCCTCCGTAGTTCCCCAGCAGCACAACCTATCCACAGAGTGCGAAAGCGAACGATGTAGGTGGTTCGCCCGATGACACTAACCACCAACGTCCCACCTAGATGTGTATAAGAGACAGCCTATCCACAGAGTGCGAAAGCGAACGATGTAGGTGGTTCGCCCGATGACACTAACCACCAACGTCCCACTAACTAAGAAACTGAGTGCCACACATGTACATATATATGTGTATGTATATATGCGTGTAAGTATGTAGGTGTACTAGTCAAACAGCGCAACAAGTAGGCATGCGAACAAAAATACCAAATAAAAAACAAAAAACAAAGCARATAAAGTGAAAATCAAAGCAAATATGCCACAGTCACACACGCACACGATGATATGAATGCGCTATACAGCCAGTAGCCGGACTATGCCATCCCACCACTGGCCGCCATCAGCCGACACAGTTGAGCCTGTTAGTTTGTTAGGCAATCAGCTTTCTTAGTTAGAAGCGCACAAGTCATTGAACCACAAGCACTGCAACATGTGGAACGCACCAGCCAGCACAACCGTCAATGCTGTCTGTCGCAACAGCTTAGCTGGCTGGCCAATGTGGAGTTTAGGCAGCGGGGTGGCAGGGCAACTGATTGGTAGTGAATTGCGGGGCATTTATGGCAATTGGATGCCAATTTATGGCGCGGCATGCATACATACATACTAATCGTTGCATTTTTAGAGGAAGGCGAGCGAACGCATTCGCCGTCCATAGGAATAATAGCAGCGACGAATGGATGGATGGGTGAATACGCGAGTAACTAATAAAAGAAAAAGAGGAGTAAAGCGGCAWGCATTTTTCCTGGCATTATGGCAGTGAGTCTGTTGTACTGGGAAGACATGCCACAGTGGCTACTTTCACTTGAAACGGCAGTTAATACTTATAAATATCAGCATAAACTRTGGAGATTTTCAGCCCAACAGAATGGAGGCTTGCCGGCTAGAATTAAGGGCATAATTTGGGTCATGAGTCACGAGAACATTAAAAAGCAACTAATCCAAGGAGCAAATACGTTGCGAAATAAAGCTATAAAATTTAAAAATTATTTCTCCGAAATATGACTACATAGCAATTTTAAAAGTGTGTCAGAAGCTCAGTACCATACACCAACAAAGGACAAAGGAACCGGGCTGACAGGAGGCCGGAGATGGAGCGCGAATATGGGAGCACGGTCTAATGGGTTGCCACGTACACGACGAAGAGTTGGCGAACTGCGATACCGAAAGTCAGGTGTGGCGACGCACTGCCAAAAGGCGCATGTATATATGTATATTGCAGCTATGAGATGACAAACGAGACTCAATTCTCTTGAAGACAGTTAGGCCGACCGCTCGAGAAAAGCCAACTTGGAACTAGCTAGGCTCCCATACCCATGCGTTATCTGACTGGGGTACGTTGACTGACTAACTRTTTGACTTGACAACTGCATAAAACCATATGGAAGCCAATGCAACGCAAATCGGAAAACCAARATATACTCGTAAATGGAAAAGAGATGTCAAAAATTTGCAACAAGGAAACACTAGTTAATAAAYTGTGGCCCAAAGTCTAGTCTCTAGACTCATTAATCAATGTACATTTACAAATATGCTTAAAACCCTAACCCAACTCCCATCATGTGGTGACCAAATGCTGCCGAATTTCCGCCGCAATCAGCCCAAGAGATCACGACCTCAAGTCCGCAACTGGCGTTGGTCCGTAACGTTAAACGCTGAAACAGTTGGATCAGCCATCTCAGATCTAGCATAGGTAAACAGCGAACAACTCTTAATGATGACGCGTGCTTCACGTCTTAGCATAGGTTTGAGTACGAGTGAGTACGAGTAAAACAGACCCACGACGACGGTTTGAACAGTTGCACCAGTGGCGTTGCTTGCGAAATTTTAATTGCAATTCACAAAAAGACAACGAAATATTGGAAATCGCATTATCATGTGAGCGTTGAATAATGTATGTATATACATATGTGCCATTGGTGGTGCTGCCACACATATTGCAAATCACTTAAGCACATTTTAACACCTCCTCAATTGCAATTRCCGCCTGCCGGACGACCACCGACGATTGTTGAATGGCGGCTGCTTGTCGCCTGTCTAAACATCCGTCCGGTCGATCGGCCAGTTAAGTAAGTAGTCATGTGCATGCATACATATGTATGTATATCTCTCGTTAGTTTGTACGTACGTACCAATAATGGTTTGTTGCCTATCTGTCTGCCCTTCCGGCGCAGTGTGTTTGGGTGTCGATCTGTCTGTCTGTCTGCACGACCACTCAAAAGCACGTCTGCATGAATAAATGCTCGTACACGCCGTCGCACACATTTATGGCATGTCTGTATGTAGGTCTGCATTAATGAGCAGAGCGAAGTGCGTGGTAAGACACGGATCGCACCACCAAATAACAAATCAAAGTCGCAATAAAAAMACATATACTAAAAGTCCAAAATCAATTCATTAATTTAACACCAATAGCCGAAAGCTAAAGCGATAACAACAACACCAACTTAACAAATGTTCGAAACATGGAGCAAATGCGGCCAAAATATTGAATGAAATCAAAAAGTGCGTAGCCATAGCTTGGCACTTTAATGCTTGTTATATTATTACGGTCCCATATACACATACATATGTACAAACGTTATATATATGTTTTTCGTTTTATTGTCTTATATCATTTCATTCATTAAATCTGGTTTGTCCAAACTAAAGCGAACGTATAGTGGGACGAGCAGTTAGTCGGTCGAGCGGTATACACGCATACTCACGTATTATTTATAATACCCGTGTGTATTGCTGGGGCGAGCAATTTCATTGATTGATCCATTCATACACATAYATATACTATATGTACATATGTAATGTGTGTATGTTAACGAAATTTTGAATAAGCCCACAAAGGAAGTTAACGCCTGAAGAAATCACTTTGCGTTTGTGGAACCTGTTCGCCTACAGACGAAAACATGAAATACTGTCGAATTTATCAAGCTTCAGGGTAGGAGAGCATACAACAACAGAGGATAGCATATTTGTTGAATAGCTGTTCCATCTATAGCGAAAACAGACGAGACTTTTAAAAACTGATTTCTCTCAGTGAAATTCATGAAAGCAAAACGAATTTTAACTGGAGTATTTTTATTTTATTGTTAAACAGCGGATACTGTTCATTTGATTCATTATAATCATTGGAAGTCGTGTTAGTGACGCCATTCGATGACGAATCCCATGTGTGCAGCCTCATTTGGAAATCATAGCTGCGAAATGAATTTATAATCGAAATGCGAGCAGATTACAAATTTCCATTTAACACCCATCTTTCCGCTAATGGCAATTCGAATCGAAGCGGCGGGTGGGTGGTCAGGGTATACCACGAAAAGGTGCGCACTTCATTGACTTCCTCGGCACCAGCCGAATGAGAACAAAATATTAAGTGGTAGCTGTTCTAATTGTGCACAATATCRTATATATATACATGTATGTATATAGGTTTACACTTATATGATGTGTCTGAACTGCAACGCTCTGAGTGTGTGGCTGAATAACGGCTGCAATCTKAAATGTGCGCAAATAGCGAAGCTATGTGAATGCAATCCAATGATCTAAAAACTACTCGGAACATGAATTTTCACAGAAACTGTAGATTTGTTGGAGATAGCCGAGCGTTTCTACACACACACAACCGACCACTCGCTCTTATAAATWAATGTCAGTCTGTCCGAAAAGCCTCTTACRCTCAGAGCTAATCTCCAGTTCATAAATATTTACTAATATACAATCGGATGCGTACTGGTGGAAGGTGGTAACAACAGAATTCTTCTGTTGAGAAAAACGRAGAATAACGAAACGTGAGGAAAAGRAAAACCTGTGAAAAACTGTCTGTAGGTAGACAAATTGGCACCATTCAGTAGTTATAGAAATAAGAAAATCATGAGGAAGACGAGAACTGCAAACGGGTAATATTGTGCTTGCTCCACACACGTTTGACCGTCGCTCCAAAAAAACATTCGATAAAATCGGGCAAAGTAATGACTCTCCAAAGCGCCCGCGCACAAACCACACACAATGGTGCATTGGCATAAGAACATAAAAATGTGGTGAGACACCACACATCGCACGGCGCGCCGTTTAATCGCCCATTTGGTRGTTTCWATCCACGCGGGTACTTGTGTTGGTCAAGCCCACTCCMGTTGGAACTTTGGAGACAGCCTGGCCACAATCGACATTACGGAAATAAAATTAATAAGTCATTTAATGAACGTGCGGCATCGCCGTGGAACTGTGCGCAGCCGTTGCATAGAAAGCAGAAACAATAACAATAACAAAAAGCAATCACCGCTCTTGGTAAGCATTAGAAAACCTGTCATGCCGACGACTAACTGTCTGTCAAGTTCGGCAACAACAAACATATGCGTATGGATATGGCGGTCGACTCCGGTAAGCAGTAATGCATTGTTAGTACGGCTTCCCGCTGCGTATGCACAATCATTAGGGAATTCCCAAATATACGCATGGTGAGCGCTCATGTGACCTAGCAGTGGCACAGGTCAACTTTGCGACCGTTTTTCATTGAAACCGTCTATTGTCCAAATTCAGGACTTCCCGTCTACGTACGTGGGTTTGTTTGTGTACATGCGCATATGGCCGGGCGTGACAGTGTGTTGTGCGCAGGTATTTAGCTCGAAATATGTGCAATCAATGCTTGCGCTAGCATCTGTGTGGCATCAAATGTGGGAAATACCCCAATTACGCGCAAAGCAACAACAAAGGACATAGAATAAGGACGAGCACGGGAATTCCAGCAACTGTTTGAAGAAAGGTTGTGCCAACCAGGTACACACGCACCGGTGTGATGTGTGTCTCTGTTTGTCGTACTAAAGTATGCCTTCGTTTACTTTGAAGGCTCGATTGTTTTGTGGGCGTTTTGACTTAATGACAAAACTTTCCGATTCTTGGCTGTGGGGAAAACCAACTGGATTTCGGTAAAATACAGCGCATGGCTTGAAGATTTATGTTGTTCGATAAGCTAAGTTTCTTCTAAAATATGTGCTCCTCTTCCGATTGATTATAATAATATTTTCGCTAAAAAAAAGTTATTGTATATCCTATAACTTTATAAACTTAAGAATATATAATTATGTACTCGTCTATAAATAAAGTGGTGTGTTACACTTACCAACTGGTCTATTATTTCGGCGTGTACCCTCCGATTCTTCCAGCAAGAGTGGCGCATGCCGTCGGGCGCTAACCAGCGACGGCGCCGTGCAGATCAAGATGGCAAATATAATGAATTTGTAAAGAAGCTTGAGGGATGTTGTAGAGAGCCCTKCTGTTGTTGTTGGTGCAGTTGTCGATGTTGACGGTGGCGTTGGTCGCGCTAATTTCCCATCCGCCGTTGCTGCCGATATTGTGAATAATGCTGGAGATGATGTTATTAGCGTTGTACTTGCTGTCTTTCCAGATTTTTGCATATCTGTTGCCTTGACGGATGTGTTGCAGCTTTTGACACAYGTCGTGGATCGGCATGAACTGGATGCACTTGTCTTGCTGATTGCTGTCGTTCGCGACACTTTTGTACTGTTGTTGATGGCCATATTCATGTGGTTCGTTGAGCCTCTTGTACTTTAATACGATTTTATTGTTTGTCCTCTTGGTTTTGCAGAAGAATTTATTATTTCACACTTAATTTTCAGCAGCCTATATTACTTCGCTGTTGGAGAGATTGCACTTATTATTCTTCTTATATTTTCACTAGCACTTCTGCTCGAAACACTTTCGCACTTCACTAAATTATTTTTATTTTGAAAATTAATYGCCCTTAAATATACGCAAATATTATTTTAATATTAGAAAGATATTAGTAATTGTAAGCTTGCATGAATTTTCGACGTTTGCACTTGTTTCGCTTGTTTTATAACTATGGAACGGACAGTATTGTTGCGGTAATTTACGTCTTCACTATGTTGTCGTTGATTACACGCTATTAGACGCACTCAGAATGAGCAAGCCTACACGCTTCTTAGCGTTTGCGTTATACTTGGTTGTGAGAAATTTAAGAAACAGCCAGAGAAACTAAACCAACTGACTTGTTCTGTTGACAAACAAACGCGCTCGCGTTCTGACACTGACTGACAGAATGACCGCCGGCGGCGAGTGAACTGTGTTTAGTAGTTGGCTGGGTGACTCTGTGACTCTATAATACACTTCGCTGCRTATCGAGCACGGATAGCAAGCAGGTTGCGATTGTTTGTTGTTGATGTTGTTTGTTGCGCCGTTTGGTAAGTAGGTGGGTAAGTAGTGCGAAGCGCGCAAATGCTTAGATTAGATAACACCTTTGCCGAGTACAAAAATTATTAATTTTCTACGTTATCTTCTTCGGTTTTATTCTAATTTTTTTTTTTTTTTTTTGTTCTTTATGCTTTCGATCTTATTTAGATGGTACTCTTTAGGCTGTGCAGTCGGTCCTTAGCTTGGCGCTTATGATCTTCTTCCGTCATTCGTTTATCAATGAATTTCTACAATTTGGATTACCGTGTATTTAGGCGCCGTCGCTTTGTTAGCCTTCTCGTTTATAGACCTACAAACAAATCTGGTGCTCGCCGTGTTCGATGTGGTTGAATAGTGCAGTTTGCGTGAAAATTCTATTTTTGAATTTTAATATTTTTAATAAAGCGTTTATCTTGCGCGTATTTTTCGCCTCTATTGTAGCTGCTTCTTGTGATATTTGCCGTCTAGCCGTCGCTATTTCGGCGGTTTGTAATGAAAGAAAATTCGTATTTTTTGATTTACACACTTTATTTTTAAATTTTCACTTTAATTAAACACAATGCATACTGTCGTCACTGCTTGAGGTTTTGCTCGATCGGATATATTCACTTCAGCTACAGTAAAACCTAAATAAAATAAACGTTTRTTGATGGTAAAGCGTTGGTGTAACAGTTTACTCCAAAACACGTTTGCYTGTGGGCATTGATATATTGAATAGGTGACACCCTGATGGCACAGTTTTTAGCTGGCAAGCGATTGGTTGTGTAAAATGACGATTTTTATTGATACTACTGTTGTTCCGGCGSCATATATTTGTGCTCTAGTCTAGCCTAGCAATACCTATTTATTATTTTGGTATTTAACCCACAAGTTTGCTCCCAAAGCCTATGGAGCTCAAGGCCCTTTTGGAATCACGCGATTATTACTTAACAACWAACAACTGCTACGCGGCGGTGTGATAACAATTTACACTTCACATTTACTGTTGTGCATGCAAATAATTCGCATAGCTCGCGAAACATTTCAAAAAAATCTGCGACAAGTCAAATGTCTTTCAATTAAAATAATGCAACGCGGAACTTTTCGATTTTATTAACTTTTAATATGCGGACCGTAATCATCGATTCGATTTGTTTCATTTGATACTGAGTCGCGTTATGTTCGTCGTGTGCTCCTTAGCGAACGTTTCGGAAAATAATGTCCACACACGGGATCTGTCTCTGAATAAATAAACCCCTCAGCTAGCGCGCACTAATGGAAAGAAAAAACTTTTTTCATTCACTTAGTCTTTACAGTTGCTATTACCGTCGCTGCTGCTTGACTTAGTTGTCTGGCGGCTGGCTGTTTGGTCGCTCAAAGCGGTCGATCGTTCGGTGTGTACCCACTCTGCTCAAAAGCAAGCAAGATATTAAGATACTACGAATGGGTATGGCATACACAAACACAGACACCGTGAGATACACGATRTTGAGCTATTTCTGCTCTTTCGCGCCGCTCTGTTCGGCTATGCTCTGCGCAGTGCGCTGCTCACTATTGTACATTTATCTTAAAGCGCTGAGCTGTAGCTGCCGACGACTTAACCAAAAGAGCTAATTTGGCTGTTATTGCAATCAATTCTTGGGTTTGAATACGTCTGTATTCATGTCGTTAGCCGGTGTTGTTGTGTTTGTAGTGGACACTGCCGAATGCAACCACTTCCTATGCCAGAGAGTGGCGTCGACGTCGGCAAAATATACGTCGTCGTCAGCGACTAACGTCCGTTGCAGCTTGGTTGTCAACAACAATATGATCGTGTTGCTGAAGCCAACAGCCACGAGCACCGTAGATAACCGAAGTGCTGGCTATGCTCACGCTCCCATTTACATTCGCGTTCGCTTTAGTCATCGCGCAAACCAACAAATCTACAAGCAAATGTGGCGAATGAGAAACCAGAAACGATCCAATAATAAATGATGATTGCAGTGTTGCCAACGGGAAAGTTATAATTCTCAACATTAGTATGGGCATTCGCGAAAGAAGGAGAAATGTTTTTGGTTCTTGGTGATATGCCTGAMTGTGAAAATTTCTGAAAAATCGCTTCAATTCTTTTAAATATTAAGTCTATATTGAGGTTATGGTAGGCGCTTTCACAAATATACATATTTTACTTATTTTCAGCTTTAGTTTCCACTTAAAAATAAATTAAAGAATGGATTGGAGATAAAATAAAAAATTGCATTAATGTGATCGAATTATTCCGAACTGCATCTTCCAAACGATAAATACGGTTTGCAGGAACTCAACTGCAAAATACTGTCAGTCTTACGTTACATTACTCTCTCTACACTCTTTTTTGTAATGGCCAAAACGCGTTCGCGCACACCCGACGTTAACGCCACTGCCGCTGCCGCAGCCAACCTCGCAGTTCAAACAAACGTCATAAAAATGTTTGTCAACATTCTTTACTTCAGCAACATGTTGCTAATATGTTCATTTCATACACTGTGGTTGATTTCATTTTTATTTTGATTTAATTTTTGTGTTTGATTATAATTCTTTCTAATGAAGTATTTTATCATAAGACTGCAAGTGCGAACTCGGCTATAAATATAATTACATTTTCCTCAGTAGGTGGGAAAATTCTTACGTGGAGTTCTAAACCGAATTTTTAATTACACTTTTATACGAATATGAGATGTAATTGTATTAATACACATTTTTTTATTTTTATGCTCAGTAAAAATTATAGTTTATGAAAATTAATGCAAATTTGTATGGGAAAAGAATCTTCTCTTGAAGTTTTTTCAATTAATAGGAATACTTATACATATAGTAACTACCTTTGATCGATACCACTGCTTGATATTTATTAATTTTTATTCATTATAAAGATATTTTACGAAAGCAAWATTGACAGTAGGGTCGTATGTATTTAATGACTTTAAGCTAGGTTATGTGAAATAATGATTATATGAATTACTTGAGAATTACTTTACTATGAAATTGATGAAATAAATTCAATTTAGTTAAACGAGTATAATGCACTAATAAGCGTATTTACATACATATTTTGATATCATTACATTTGTATGTGTAGTAAAATATTCATAAGAATCACGCAAGCCTTGTTTATGTTAGACAACATCATTATCGAGTTACGCACTGTAATAGCTAACATCATTATTGCCACTTTTACAATCATAAATTCATGCATACATGTCTGTGAATGTGCGCATAAATGCATGTATGTCGGTCCGTTCAACAGGATTCAATCCGCTCGTTGTTTGCCATCAAAATCCAATGGCAACGAAAACCACGACGACAGTTTTTAATTGCACCACCAATTAATTTGCATGTAAACACAAATTGATCACAGCAACAGCAGCTGAAAGAAGTCGGGGAGCAACAGAGAGCAACAGTCGCGACGTACTGGCGAATAGCAACAGCAATAATAATAAGAGCATAGTATAATATGCAAACTACAAAAACAGCATAACCATATCTACAAACTCACGCACACACGTACTTACTTACTCACACCCGATGTGCGCGTTAATCGGGTGGCAACAATGCAACACCAGCAACAAATGTCCAACAGCAGCGTGCACCTCGCCCACTGTTATCTTTTTCTGGTYTTATGGTCGCTTTTTGACTTATGTGCGGCTTTGCAACACATCGCTTGTTGGTGCTTCAATTATGTGCATGGATACGGGTGTTGTACCCACCAACTGATTGCCGACTATGCGCAAATTGTGGCACGTACCCGACCCGTTGTCGCTGTCCAACAGACATGAAGTTAATGCCACTTGCAGTGGCGTAACGCTGTTGCATGTTGTCAATTGACTAATTTGCCACAAAGGACCGAGTTACCGGCGCGAATGCAAGAAGACGCGAAAATTGAAGCAAATTGCATGAGTCTTTGAAGATGCTGCTGGTGTGAGTGATGCTGACGCTATTGTGTCATACATATATAATATTTGTATGCCGCCGTGAATGCTGTTGCCGATCGCAGTGTTGGTGGCGAAKATGCTGATAGAATCGATGGATAAGCAGCCGTTCTTGGCGAAGGATACTTTATTTTATTTCCTTATAGCTCTACAGTCAAAAGAAATCAAACGCTAACAAGCAATTCTTTGAAAAAAAAAAACCCCTTCAATTGACCACTTTACTTACAACGAAACAGCGCCCGTTTCGCAATTTGAAATATTTTCTCGATTACGGTATATCCCAAAATAGAAATTTTACAGGTGCCCCMGTATGCGAGTATCCGCCCGACGAGAAGTCGACCATATACGAATAAAATGTCATTTTCAAATCACGATCTATTTGAGAAATCCATTTCTCCCACAACCACACCCTGCCACCACCCCTTAAACAAGAAATGGCAGATTATAACAACAAATGTTAGCAAAGCATAAAATTAATAAGTTAGCAAATTAAAAATGAACACGATTTCGCGTGATGTGTGAGATTTGTTCAATTTGTTCGATTTTGCATAGCCATTGATCATACCAGCTCCACTCGCAGCTAAAAACACGCTCGTATAAATGATATATGTATTTGTTATGCATTTCATCACATATCAAGGCAATTTATTGTGTCTACTTCAGCCAAGAACTGTYCATCAAATGATCGGCCAGCGTGTCCAATGGGTCTCTCTCAATGATACAGAAGGCTATTTATTGAATGTTTGAAATATACAAGTATGTAAAGAATGATTGTATAAAACCTCATTAATGGTATTTAATAACCTAATTTCATCCTTTAGASTTTAACATAAAGAAGATCAAGYTACCACTAGGAGATCGTTAAATATTTCTAAAATAACAAATATTTCTTAAATACRGGAAGATGAGATGGAAACATTCAGKCACTTCCTCCGCCATTTGTAAGATAGTCGATAGTCATACTTTCGGCAAACGAGCAGAGATAGCCTAAGCTGATATAAGGCTCAAAGTGCTTTTTCGATTTTTGAGGGTCATGATCAGTTATGATCAGTATATGTATAACAGTTTTAGGTATCACAACAGATCGGCGTTCTAAGTTATTCAAGTGAGATGCCTTTTGCCGTTTGTAGCATTGCATCTAAAATTGCTTACTAAGTGGAGCGATGTAATCGTGCATAGGGAATATTAAAATCTAATAAATCGTTCATAAAGCCTTAGTTATCGCTTCGTTTCTAACAGATTGACATTTTTAATTGATCACCTCTTTCAGCAATCTGATTGGAATATTTAAAGTATCCTCAAGAAAAGGTAAGACCACCCCCACCAACTGCAGCCGCTTAATATATTGAGCGTACAATGTGAATTTTCACGATGAACTTAACGCTTGCTTAAGTGTTTTATTAGGTTTACATAAACTTTGAAAATAAAACAAAGGCTAAGTAAAATTGTTATTAGATTTATTTATCGGAAACATTAATGATTTACAATTTGCATAACATTTGTTTTGCCACAAGTAGGAATGCCTAAGTAAATACCCACAACTCGTGCCACCCTGCCAATTGGCACCCTCGCACCGAGACTCCACCCGCATCAACAGCAGCGGTGAACGCTTTCCTATCCATCGACTAACTGGTCGTTTGCATGGCCGGTTGATTAACTGACCGTTACGACTGCGGCGACGGCTGCTGTTTCTGCCACCGGCGCTGGTCACTGGGCCGGTGACGCTCTGACTTGAGGAAGTATGAAGTCATTTTTATTTTCAGCACTATTTACGTCGCTACCCCGAGTTCCATGTAGAATTGGAATCAAATGAAATTTATGCACATATCTTCAGGGCGTACACGAGCTACTCGCGCACGACTACAACGGTACATACACACATGTAGATATGTTTGTATGTATTTTCATACATATACATATATACATATGCTCGTCTATACAACCATACATATGTATGTACGAACACTTGTTGCTGCTACTGTCTTACAAAGTAGAATTCCTGCTCTCCACTTACAGCAAAATCGAAAGCTGTGACTTGATTATTGCTTTTGTTGTTGTTGCATTTTTAATTACTGTTTGTTATTGAACATATCGAATGATATATGGAGTACAATTGATGAATGAATGTGAATGCAAATACGAGACTACGAATGAATTTGTGTTAGAAGCGCAAATCCCACATGTGTACATACAAACATAAATTTATATCTGCCGATACGATCTGGGCGGCACGTTCAGAGATTCTACTCTTCAGCTTTTTCTCCGAATATTCATAGTATATTCATGAAAATTCACATTGGGAAGTCCACTGGCCGTCGACTTCTAATCGCTGCGAAGTTTGGGTTTAGTTGTCACTACATACAAGACCGGAAAATATTGGTTAGTCGAAAAAGCCCTTTCGTATTTTGTTAATAGATGCCGTTGCAGTCGTATAACTCCAGTGCTACCAATCACATTGTGTCACACCATATAATGTTGGAAAGGTGATATTTTCATTTAACCTAAAAAAATTAAATTCGGTCAAGTTGAAAAAAAGTTACAGATGTTCAAAAATGAGTGAAAATAATGAAGAGATTTGCTATATTTTGAAATTTGTATATAAAAAATKGAATAATGCCACGCAAGCGACCAATAAAATGTATGAAGTTCACGGAGACAATGCTGAATCAATTCAAGCAGCACAAGAATGGTTCGCTCGCTTCCGTTCCGGAGGATGCACCTCGCTCTGGTCGACCTATCCTTGAAAAAGCCAATGAAATTATGGAAAATATTTACCAGGACCGTCACATAATCAGCCATAACATCGCTAAGAAACTTAAGGGGTTAGGCCACTCTAGAATTTTCGGAATTTTTTTTTTTTTTTTCAAATGATACATTATGGTCTCATAAATGTTATCCCGAAAGATTATGACAGGGAAAATATTCTAAATGCCCCATATTCGTTATCTAATCGAAGGCCGTTCGTTCGGGAGGGAGCCGAAAAGCAAAACTTTAAACGCGTTTATCTCAAACCTGTTTTTTTCAAGTTGGCCGGAAACATAACTCAAACAATTTACAACCGATTCACTTGAAATTTTGACAACGTTTTCAGAAATACACTATCTATAGAAGTACGTAGGATTTTTTTATCTTGCATAGTTTSTTTTTTATTAACAAATTTCGAACAATTTTTTATGCCAAATTGTTACTTGTCCCTTCAAAAATGCATATATCGAAAAAACCCTACGTACTTCTGTAGCTARTGCTATTTACAAGCGGAAACCGTTCAACAACTTATTAAAATAAAAAAAATTACAGGAGTTGTATGTCCGGCCGTGGTTCCCAATAAAACGGAGACATCCTAGGGAGAACGCTGTGTAACCGCCATTTTTCAATTAATTTTTCTTCAAAAATTGTTATAAGCAGTTAATTATATGTGTAATAAATCCCTTTTGTTAAAAACCAGATTTATTTAATATTTTTCCCGAAAAAAAATCTCAAAAAGGCCTATTTTGTGGCCCTCTAGAGTGGCCTAACGCCTTAACATTCATGATCAAACCGTTTTGAACAGGCTAGCTCGATGAAGATGCTCGATGTTTAGGTACTACATGAAGTATCTGTGAAAAATTTAATGAATCGAATTAACATATGCGATTMTTTGCTGAACCGAAATGAAATCGAACCATTTCTGAAGCAAATCTTAACAAGGACGAAAAATTTATCAAATGTGTAGAAGATCATGGTCCAAGCGTGGTGAAGCACAAGAAATGATCGCAAAGCCAGAAATGTCGCCTCGAAATATTATGCTGATTGTTTGGTGGGATTGGCAAAGAATGATCCACTATGAGCTGCTGTAGTCTGGTCGAATGATTCTACATTTTACTGCCAACAACTGATGAGATTGAAACGAGCAATCAAAAAAACGGCCAGAACTAATCAACAGAAAGAGCTTCGTCTTCCATCAGGACAACACTTGACTCGACAAAAACTGGGAGAGTTGGCTTCTTTAAAAAAAAACGAAATACGAAAGGACTGTTTAATACTATGTGTATAAGTAGTACATAGGTCCCGAACTAATTCTAAAAGTTGGAAATAAAAACATAACCTTCAAACAAACTTCAAGTTGGATAAATTTGATATGCATGCTTTCTGCGACACAATCTTAGCAAAGTTTAAAAATATATTTAACACGACCACAACGAATACCATTTATAAATAACTGAAGAAGTGTGAGCATCGAAGCAAAACTTAGCACCAAAACGTCTGCTACCAATTTTCTACCAAAAATTGTCAAGATTAATAATCTCCACTTAATTTCAACGTACATATCGATTGACATGTAGGTATTTTGTAAAATCGAACGAGAATCCTGTGATTTTATACCAAACAACATATCAAAATTAAAACGAGTTTAGTCACTTTTGTCTACAAAATAAATCCGACGAGAACAATTATAAATTTGTCACTACAACCTCGCACTAAATTCTAATAGTAAAAGAGTTTTCGCTATAGACATGACTACACACATTCAAACATATGTTTGTATAATGAATATAAATATGACATTACAACCCTTTTTGGATCATTCTATCTCAACTTCATGCATCAAATAACGTTTTCCTTCTCTAAATAGCTGACGATTAGACCAAAGTGTGATTTACTGCTTATAAGAATAAATATTGCGAAAGCGAATTACAACTTATGGGGCACTTCACAGAATTCGTAATGATGTGGGAAATATGATCGCATCATCAATTAACTGAAAAGCCGTAATATAGAGAACGATAGCAATCTCAACAAACTGATTATTTGAGACATACTTATGTAAATATATACTATACATACATACATAAATAAATATGCTGTTCGTCTGGCCGACGACTATGCTGATCGCCGCCAAAGCTTCTGCCGTTGCACTTTCAATATTTCATTTGCCGACTCTTCAATGACAATGTAACCACAAGAGACTACATTCCAGCGACGATCGCCAATGACTGACTGTGGCTGCCGCGTGCGGCTATGTGAACGCTGACAATGTTTAAATTGATTACGGTTCGGTTGTAAGCTCGACTATCTTGCTAAGCCCGATAAAACTCCAATCAACGCATCAGACGGGTATTCATAAGAAATATGTATGTATGCATGTATGCGCGTATTAAAATCCGCAGCATCATAAATAAATATCAACAATAGTTGCTAATGAATATCTTCAGATTCGGATAAAATCTAACACTTGGAATGCCGCCCACACAACTCTGAATTATTGCCTATTGACGTCCTTATATCTTTCATTCTGCAGTTTTAAGTACATATGTATATATAAGTAAGTGTGTGTGTGTGCATAGAGTTTGACATCATCGCTGATATATGTTGACTGTGGCTGCCAAAGCCGCTATCGGTGTCATATTTTCATTTACCTTGTGGTAACTATTCTGTTTTCAACAGCGTTGATTGATAAATTTATCTGCTAATTGCAACAAAGGGGTTAGCTGCTTGTATTGCGAAAGAAATAGGTGGAAGTAGTATTTATGGTAACTTTTTGTTTTACGTATTGGTCCCTCTTTTTCTATATCACACATTATTTAATTAATATTTGTGCAAAATGATTTTATTGTGCTTTCGCTATTATTTCTTAGTTACTTCTTTGCTTGCTACTCAATTAACACACAACAATAAGAACATATACCATACCATACAGAAGTGCATAACACATTCAAAGTGAAATTCGAGCTAAGCATTGACATCTCCCTGATTTGACGTTGATTTCTCCTGGTTTGCCTTGGATTAAGTGATTTGTGCGAGTTTAAGCGGTGCAACTGTTTACCAGATAAAATAATTCAAGTAGCTTAACAGAATAAACATGCGTGTATACACATATATACATACATACATCATATAAATATAGATACATACATATGTAATTTCACACTCGTTTATACGTATTTTGCCATGCAGTACAACACAATAATTAGCGCAGGTGCTAGCAGTATGACAGCGATACAAATGATTGTAAGTCATTGATGACATTTGAGATATGCGTTTCTATATAGCTATGAAAATATACATACATATGAACATATGTAAGTCAGTGTCTATATATTCAGGTATTCAATGGCTTGGTAGGTACATCGTTTGTCAAGATTTTTGAAATCATCATAATTGCTCTCTTCGATTCACCAAAGCCAAGACGAATTGCGTATCAAACAAACAACTGGTATAAATCAAAGAGGCTGGCAAAATTGGATAGAGATAACGGAAAATATTAGATTCAAATATGATAATGATAAAGTACAATACAAATGCAAGATACCTATGATTGGCTCAGTTGCCAGAAGAGTAAAGTGTACGCATTTGAACGAATCCAACAAGCCAAACAAATAAAAAAGCCTCGCATCGTAACATACAAAAGTATTATTGCAAAAGTTGCGTATCGAAGGCGGCTAAGCATTCATTCATAGATGTAAGTTGAGAAGTTGACTCAAAGTCATTCTAGTCATTTTAAATATATTAAGATAAGTGTATAAAAAAAAAGTTTGGGAAAATTCTTTGAATACTTGATCAAATGCGACATGCGACAAAATTACTTTATATGTATTTCAAGTGATTAACTAAGAAATGGGAATAAAGTTTCGCCGACAAATGCCTTATCAGCTACCTTTATGGAAAGCAATGCGCTCATACGATTAACGGTATGTATGTATGTATATGGGTTTAATTGCCTTTCGAGCAAATTTATAAATATAACAATTCTCTCTTTAACTAACTATTTATAAAGTAAACAGAAGTAAGTGGCAAAGTGTGATCGTGTGAATAAAACGTATAATGTTAGAAGTATATATGCGCATATTGTACATACTTACATACATGAATATAATATTTATTTGTACACGTGTTTATCTAAGTGCGACATCGAATCAAATAGCAACCCGCAGATGACACGAATAATATTTAAATTTAATTATAATTTTCTTTACCAGAAACAAACTCGATTTACATCATTATTTCATGAGACTAAAGACATTAAAGAGGAAGAAAGACATAAGGTGGCAGCTCCACACAGATAGCTCTCGGATTTTTGGCAGTAGGTTATGACTGGTATCGCAATTTAAAAATTACTCCGAAATGAAACAAACACACAAACATATTCGTTTTCCAATTTTCATTGTTTTTACCACGTCTTTCGCCGTTTTAAAATCTGCCTTGTAACAAACTTTTTCTGGTCTTAGTTTGGGTGCAACATATAGTTAATTGGTAACACTAATTGTCAACTGTTGTTCCAACCACAAGCCACAGTGAATGCATATGTATTGCAGCAACAGTAACAAAGAAATATTGAAAACGGTTTTATAGGTCGAGTGTTGAACATAAATTCATGTATTTTTCCTTTTTTTTTATAACCCACACATACGAATTTGTACACAGTACTGGTGATTAGGACATACTATGGGAGTTAGAGAGGTTAACAAGTTAACAATGCTGTTGAATATCTACTACAGTAACTGAATTTGCGTAAGCCTATAGGAATCTTTTGGTACTTTCTTGTATGATTCATGAAAAATAAGTTTTGGCAGGGCGATAGCGAGGATGAAAAAGTCTTATTAATAAAAAAGAATGTGTCGACTTTTATACGTATTGAGGTTGAAACATGAAATACATACATTGGTACAGTCTATACTTGGGCGTACAGTGTAATCATTTAAATTAAATACACCTTATTAGTGTAACTTTTGATCTTACAAGGCAAATATTGATTAAGAGTGCTGGACTTGGTTTCACGTTTAGTGGTATTTTCCTAAACTTATTTCATATTATACTTTTGACAGGATTTAAACGAATACCAACTAAAGGTTGATCCATTTCGAAGACTACTATTTTAAAGAAAAAACWCAGAAGCTTCAAATTTAATGGGGAATGTTTATTATCATTCGATAGAACATTCTTTGGTATTTATTTTTTGAATGTAGTCTTTTCCAAATGTTGGCCGCGATTCATATTTTCCATCCCTTAAGTCCAATTTTCGATGACTCTTTCGATCATTTTGACTGGTAACTGGCAAATGGCACGCGTAATGTTTTGCTGCAAGGCTTGAATCAAAATATGATTGTCCGCATAGACATGAGACTTTACATATCCCCACAAAAGTCTAATAGTGTGATTTCACATGATCTTGGTGGCCAATCGACTGGCCTAAACCCTGAAATTATCTTCTGATCGAAGTGTTCTCTCAATAAATCCATTGTTTGATGCGATGTGTGGGAAGTGGCGCCGTCTTGTTGAAACCCAATGTTGCCGAGACCAATTTCAGTTTGCTTCAATTTAAAGCATCAACTAGTCGGTTAACATGGCGCAATAATAATTTCTGAAGAAATGTAGGGCGATGATTTCTTCGGCATAAAAACCAAACCAAACCGCTCTTCGTCCCAAATGCAAGCTTCACTTCATTCGTTCTCATAGTAGAGAGTGCTACTCGGCAGTACAATTGAGCGCAGAAAAGTGTGGATTTTACCAAATCTATTGGATTTTGTATACTGATTCAGAGTATCAATAGTATTTCTGCTATGTTATTGTCATATAGTTTTATCAGTTGTGTAGATATTATGATAGGCCATCGTGTGGACGATAATTTTGGTGCAAGGAAAACCATCACATAAAGCAAAAACCCAAAATTTTAACTAAAGTAAACGTATCCAACGGTTGAAGTCATTCTCTGACATACTTAAAACTTTAAATACCACATAATAAATTGTAAATTTTAAATCGAATACAAAAGCACCGAAAACTCTTACAATACTTGTAATTAAATGGTATGTTTAACAAGCAAGTGCAAAGTGACGCAAGGTTGGTGGAATGAATGTTGTGAATATTGGAGACTATTTCGACAACTGAACGTTGGAAATGGAAATKTTTGTTTGTCAGTATTAACGCGTCCATATGTATGTATACRCACAGGAATGCATGCGCATTCACTCAAATGTGTTTGAGTTTGTTTTGCTTTTTCTCTTTATTATTGAATGTGTAATGTTGATACTTTTGTGGGAATGCAYGATAAGAGCTCACATTATTCTTGTCATCGCCCCTTATTGCAAGCAGCGATCGACGACGCATTGTTGYTACGACCCCACTTGCGAGGTAACGAGTTGACAAGCTGGCGTTGCGGCGCTTTGCTGGCCCATTGAGCAAGTCAAACTAGAAGAAATCGAATGAGTATGGTGATATATGAGCATAAGTGAGTGTTTGGATATTTATAAATGCATTTCCATATATGTATGTAYATATGTACTATACATATGTAAGCGCACAATAAGCAGTGAGTATTTAAGTAGTGACCTAAGACCGCATTACTTTATATTCCTTTAAATAAATTATATACAAAAGAYATGAAACATACTTATACAACTGAGAATTTATGTGTGTCTCTTTGTATTTCTGTGGTGCTGCGGTAATTGCGTTGAGTCGTATACTCAAATATTGATATGATAACGTAAACTGGGTCAAATACGGTTGACTAACAACAGAAGTAAGGAAAATGTTGTTTGCAAGCTATCAAATTTATAGTTTCATAAAATATAACATGTTTTGTAAAATAGTAGTAAATATTTCCTTTCGGTGGTGCAAAAATTTTAGCAGTATTGGTACGAGTTAGTTTGGTTATATCAAACGGAAACCACGGTAACCAAGCACTGGTTTCAATTTAAATACGAAATATTTATTGATGCATATATTTCTTCCTAAGATACAGACACCAGTTTTGTGAAAAAACTGAATAAATACCCAGTCTAATCGCCACTTTCGTCAGTTTCTGCTCAATTAACAATTTTTCGGTTTCTAGCCTTACATTCAACATTACTTTGCACAAAATATATATAATAAATTATCTGAATTGAGTTTTAGCTATTTTTTCAGATATCAGCAATTTAGTTCACATAGTTTTTATAYTATTAAGAAAGCTATCTATATTCATAATATTTTTTTATTTGCCAGCTTTTTTGGAACAAAGTARTGAAGAAAACTTTTTGGTAAACTGATTTGAATTCTATACCATATGTTGTTGAAATGTCACCTACAAAAAATAATAATTTTGTGCTATAATTGTAATAAGAATAACATGTTTAAAAATAGCTTTAACACGTTTACATTAGGCGTTAGAAAATTTTTAAGTCTGAAAGTCATAAATTTTTTTTGGTGATAAAAACGGTTTGTATATTTTATGGAAGATTGACAAATTGTATATATAAATGAAGGGGTATATATATTCTATAAAAAAAAAACCAAACCTTGTATACAAATCTATAAATAAAATCTCTAACAAATTATTTGGAATATTCCAATAAGAAAACGATTAGCCTCATGTACAATAAACAGTAATAAAATAGTGAAATATATTGGGAAGGTTTTGTTTGCACAAACTGGAAAATACATTTATTAAAATTTTTTTTTTTTTTGATAGGATAAAATGTTGCTACTGTAAAATTAAAAATTTCTTTCTTTGTATATTTCCAAAACTCGGCGTTTCTTTGGACTGTCACTCTAGATGAGTCTCTTTAAATAAAAATAATAGTTATAACTTTTCTCTGAATGGAAGCGAAATTCAACCCATAGAAAATTTCGGTTAGGATACAATATTCCATATGTTTGCGAAGATCGTGAAACGCATTCGCCAAACAGCACTAAAAGGARCTAGGTCATGAGCAAAAAAGTTGTTTCAATTAATTCCATGAATACYATATTTATATATGTATGTATTTTGATAGACATCACATTATACTAAACATTTGTATGTCGACCCGTTTGAGCGCTAACTCCACGCACTTATAGTAAGCTGACCAATTGACTAAAAAACAAACGTGAGACTGGAATTATTGCTTTTCCAAAGTAATTGCAGCAATTTGTCTTGACATTTGCTGTGAATATATCCCACGCGTACATACCCAGATGCTAATGAATGTGTATATATAAGTGCATTTATATTTTTTTATTTGACTTTCGACTTACCTACCTCTTAACGTACTACATACATATTTTCATATGCATTTAGAGTTCATCCATAAAATGTGCTTCATAAGGTAATGCGTAAAGGTGTGTGTTTGCCATATGTCTCGCAAGCCTACAAAATTCTCCGATATACAATATCAATATTGACTCAAATTATTGCGAATAAACAAACACTTATACATATGTAAGTGTGTGTACTAGATATGCCGCAAATATTGTCACATGGAAGGCTTAGGTAAATAAACTGCAAATAAATAAATTATGGCAATTGAACTCTTTCAGCTGTTGAAGGTAGAAAAAAGGGTGATCATTTGATAAGTTTTAAAAATACAAATGTATCTGAACAAATGGGTGCGATCCATTGCGAGTCCATTCGCACTGTTTATGTACTTATTTACATGCAGTTAGGCTCTTATTCTTATTTCAGAACCAAAGAGAAAATAAATAGTCCAAGCAATATTAAATATTCCAAAGCATATCTGTATATTTGTTATGAAAGTTAGGTCKTCATGGCCTTTTTACCATGAAACCTTTTCAACTAACTAACCTACAGCAACTTTATGCCATCCKGGAGATCCGCGTCTGGTAGTAAATGTGGACAACTGAATTAATTTGAAAACTTTCCTCAGCCACTCATATTACACGGACTAAACTAAATGTGTGTTAATTTTTCACAGCCCCACCCACTTTTACATTTCYCACAAATTAGAGGGAGTTAGTTCACTAAGGCCCATATTTAATGGAATTAGTTTGTAGTTCTAAACAATTACTTAAAAATAAATATTATACCCCTGAGCATGTGACTGGCRTGTGATATTGCAATATAATCGTCATTTATACATCAATGCATACAACCCTCTGTCCTTACATTATTGTAAAAATCATCAAAATGACGCCCGAGGCGTATACGTAATTAACTGGCTCAACAAGTCAACAACAACGCTGAGCGGCCTTCAGGCTTATTTTGTACTAAACTACTGCAGTACATTTGATACGAACCTTAATCGTTGCTGCCGAAATTGAAATCTCTTAAGTAACAACGTCGTATTTATTAATAATATTATTTWAATAAATTTTTCGGATCAGACTTATTAATATTAATAATTGGCTCTTACAACGCATGAACACTTCTTTGAATTAATTTTGATAGCTCAAGAGATGCATCACTATGCGGGTAGAAGCCGCGGTAGTACCATTTTGCGTTGATGCTATTCGTGAAGAGCGCTGTGTCGTTGATCCAGCGTTTTGTATTTTCTGCGTTTATTCGCTTGCGGACGCACTCGAATTCTGCTCCTATTAACAATGCTATTGACAATGTGATTGCAGTTGTTGTTATAGTTGTTGTATTCGTTTTCGTATTCGTGATTGTTGTTGCTGTTTCTGTTTGTTTTGTATAAATGGCACGCGCGCATTTTCCACATACAGTGTGCCGCAGACAACAACTAAACCGTCGACGTCACCGACGCCGTTGCAACCGCCTGCGCCGGTGATTATTCTTCACTTCGTATATTTCGTTTCGATTCGGATATTCGCTTCTTGCCAATTGAGCTTTCGCGTTTCTTTCCGCTTRCACTGTTATGGCTGTTTCACTGYGTTTCTTTTCWATTATTGTCTCACAAATGCTTTTAAAACCTTTGCTCTTTGATATCACTCGCRCCGCGTTGCACTTTGACTACGCRTGTGTTTAAAATCGGAATGCGCACACCCTCGTTGACGGGAAAYTTAAAGCGAACGCAAACACTTGGCAACAATTAGCAAAGGTCAGATGTTCGGAGACGCGTAATTTGTAAGGTCATTGATTTGCGGMCGAAAACACGGTGGATAAGTTATTTCGCACTTAGAATTAATAAGCAAAAAGATACAGCGGAAAATTAGCGCACTCACGGCACCACTAACGTTGGTAAGCACGATCTTGGACAAACTGAAGTTGCGGTGAGACACAATTGTCAGCAAGCTAGGCGGACAGGCAGCTAGTCAGCCAACCAGCCTGCCAACCGACCGTTCTGCTGTCCGGCTGAGGTGATTGCGCAGCTCAGCACAGCGTCATAGTACGCGTGCGATCACTCGCGTGTGGTACGCGCTCCGCCGCACCGTATGCTCACCAACACACTTGTCCACCAATTGTTGTCGTATTTCATTTCATATCTTCTCGCTTGAGCGGCGCCAACACAAAGCAATAAGAYGAATATAAATGTATTTGTRTATTTGTAGTAGCCCCATTGAATACTATCGTCAGCAACGACAACTCTCAGAGCAGCAGAATAAAAATATATGTATAATATGTAGTTATTCATTTAGGAAAATAAGTATAAATATTGTATGAATACGTTGCGATGTCATTGTTAGAAGGAACAGTGGCAACGCTTCGCAAAAAGCTCGTCGAACTCTTATGCCGCGGCGCGCACACTTATTTCATTTTAGTGTTACGCAGCACGCAGTTTTTAGTCACCTCGTATTGTGAGCCCCGTCCTCCCTCACCTTACGCTCACATATTCAACGCCTGCACAAATTTTACCGGCGTCAAAAATACGCAACATACACATATAATATATTCATTTTATTTCAAGTCTCATCTTCATCGCAACAATCATCATTAATACCATCACATCATCAGCCGATATTATCAGTGCGGAACGGTTCAAGCGCACCGAGCAGTGTTTGCTGCGATGCGGTCACCCTTCTCTGAACTTATACCACGCACGAATAATTATTACATATACACACCAGTTGCTATTAAACGCGATTTTCAAATAATATGCAATAGTGATATGTGCTCGCATTTGTTATTTATAAGAAGAAGAATATTCGTTCTAATCTTCGGATATGTCTGCACAAACTAAATTTTTACATTCCTGATCCAATTTCTCCGAAAATTTATAGTCCGACAATTGTTTGATAAATTCAAGAACTGAAGAAACAGCTCACTTTCCTAATTTCTTTACATAACTTTCAGACTAAAGTTGGGTTCTAACTTTATTATAGAGATTTTTGTTAATTCCGACTACTTAATTAAACCTAAACTTATTAGAATTCAACAAGCAAGAATTTCCACTGTTGTAAGATCGAAATACTTTTGGTTTGGTAATAATCTAGCACAAATACGCAAGTGCACATCGTAAAGGATATGATATTACTCATACGCCACCATCGAATGACAACGCACTCATAAAAACTTTCGTATTGCGTATYTAAGTGTTTTGCTTTTAAAATGCACAGAGGGTGCTGTTGCTGCCTTCTGGGTTTTCGGCTACGGTTGTGTACATTTTTAGTAGATCCGCCAATATTTATGACAAAAGCTGTGCTGTTTTGCATAAGTAAAGTTGTCTGTACAGTACACCCATCTCGCATAGTGGAATACAAATAACAATAAAGGTGTGTGAAATCTGATTAATTTAATGCATATTTGTAGCTTCTATGCATACATACACTAGCACATTGAATGATGAGCTCAGCCCTTAAATTGTCGACATAATAACAACCGTTATGAATGGATTTAAATTTTCCCGAACGAATTTGCTTGTTAACGTCAAGAATTTCAAAAATTTAATTAAAAATTTCAGTTTTAACTTATACTGGGTATCAGATATAGAATATTCAACTAAAATTTTTGCAATCTTTCTTACAAAGCTCACTATCCAAAGWGAGATATCAGTAAAAGAGTGCAGATATTTAAAATTTATTTGCAGATGRAAGAACAAATATTTTCGTATTTGTTATTTAATATTATATACAAGGYCAGGTCTTTCTCTACCTGGTCTTTCCAATGGAGTGGAGGTCTTTCTCATCCTCTGCTTCCCCTGGCACAGGCGCAGGTGCTGCGTCGAAAAYTCTGCCTTGCCAGCGTGGCCGCTGCCTTTTATTTTATTTACTTATTTATAAAATGAAAAATAATAATACAATCATTATCTTACAGAGTAAGAAGCACTAGCTGCCWGGGCTTACGGCTTAAGATTTTTTTTTCGYTGAACTGCTATGTCAAGGTCATCGTATATCTCATACAGCTAATCGTTCCATCGACTGCGGTGTTCGCCGTTTCCAATGCGCAAAGGCCCATAAATCTTCCAYAGAACGCACGGGGATGAAGAGTGACTTGTAAAAGTTGAGCTTGGTCATCGGTAGAGGACTTTACTTCTCAATTACCTACTYAGTCCGAAGTAGCACCTGTTGGCAAGAGTTATTTTACGTTAGTTAGTGTTGGTTCTAAGATAGACGAAATTATTGATTTTCAAGCCTAAAGCCACATTGATAAAATTAAATCAGATTGTTARGAGTGGATTTTAGATTTTCACACAGTATGTTCTATAAAAACTTATATGCAATGTTGAAGAGCCACTGCAGTTGACGTAGATTATGGGGTCTTCCTTTTTGTGGATTGAGCAAAGCACACTAAAATTCCAATCGACAAGCATGCTTTCGTTCGACCATATTGTACAAAGAAGGTGATGAATGCTCCTTATCAGTTCTTCTCTGCYGTGTTTGAATAGCTCGGCCAACAGTCCATCGGCCCCCACCGCTTTGTTATTCATCAGACGGWTAATTGTTATTCAAACTGCTTCATGGTCAGGCAATGGAACTCCATCGCTCTAGAGTCATCGATTGGGAAATCAGATTCACCATCCCCAGGTTGTATGCTCTCACTGCCATTCAGCAAGCTGGAGAAGTGTTCCCTCCGCAATTTCAGTATGTTCTGGGTATCAGTCACTGGATCACCTCTGGAGGATCTACAAGAGTATTCTGACTTCTTGAAATCACCGCATTAGCAACTCCAAATTTATGGAATTTTAAATAAAAAGTTGCAAAAACTACTAAAATCAAAAGATTTTTCCACATTTGTTTACTTTTTGCTATCACACCATCTCCTCACATTGTAGTGTCAGCGTCCAACTTAATATATTCAAATCGATCATCAAATGATTRAGCGGCTTTTACTCGCATTCAAAAGTGAAATCATCAACACCAGCCATACCATACGAACCCGAGTAATTGTTTTTGTTTGAGCAAAGTATATCAAGCGATCGACAAGAAGTCGTAAAGCTGCAATCCGGTTCAGCCAAATGGAAATTAGGCAAATAAAAATTCGACGCAATTTTAATTTAATTTTACTTTGTTATAAATATCAACTTTGAAACTTTGCTGAAAGAAGCAGTTTTGGTTATGTAGTGCAATCAAAATTTATTTTATTACACCCAAAACGGTAACTCATTTTCAACRCCATCACCAACGGTTTGGACCAGTCGCCAATGAGCATTGGCCGAAAATGGAAATGATCTACATGCATACATAAATATATTATTATCGAACTCTAAAAACATTCGACCACTATGGATGGTTGCTTTTAATAGCATCATTAAATTTATTTCGAATGTTACGGGGATACATTTAAATAGTTAAGCTTATTGATTCAAGAATTTCTGCATTTTCGATCGTCATTCATCTATATACATACATATGAATACATACATAGCTATGTGTTAATTTGGTTACGTTATATTTTAGTACAAGCTTTTTAGTTCACCAAATAATTTCGCCAATTTCAGAAATTCATCATTCATAGCAAAAGTTTTTCCTAGTTGGGAACGTCGTAAATAAGAATAAATGTTGACTGGGGCCACCTCGAAGTTCGAAAATCTTTATATTAGGTACATGAGGGCTCAGGGAAGTATTCACCCAATTCAACCCATTTTTGATATTTAATTATATATGTATCTCACACATCGACCACCAATACTTTCTTTTCAAAGTCAACTATAGATACTGGGGTCCACATATTCGGTACCTAGGAACTTAAACAGTTTTGGTTGGATTTAAACAATTTTTGGTCTTGAGATGACATATTTTAAATGAATTATTAGTGCAAAATGTTATCCCGTTATATTAATTACTTCGTGATTTACGTACTGCAAAGTGAAAGAATCAAAAGGAATTTAAAATTGTGTAATATGAGAGGTTGGCGTGGTTGTGGTTCGATTTCACCCATTTTCACACTGTGACATAGGAATATGAGAATAATGATATGAACTGAATTTAGTCTAAATCGGTAGACCGGATCCCGAAATATGTGATTTTCCCCATTAGTGACCCTTGCTACTGTGATACCCTGTACCAAATTAGAGTTTTTTATCTTAATTTGGACTTAATTTAGTTAATTTAGTTCTAACACCTTATAGGTTTTTGGTTAGGGTTTGTGGGCGCGGCGTTGGTCCGATTACAGCCATCTGCGAACTCGTATTAAGGAACCCGCATACCAAATTTCATCAAGATATCTCAATTTTTACTCAAGTTACAGTTTGCACGAACCGACGGACGGTCAGACAGACAGTTASCCGGATTTCAACGTTTCTCGTCATCCTGATAATTTATATATACATAACCTTATATGTAAGAATATATCTCGATTAGTTTTATTTGATGTATACAACCGTTAGGTGAACATAACTATTATACTCAGGTTGCAAGATGTGCCGTGGATACATCCAAAATACATCTACCCATCTTATATATAAATACTTATACACATAGACGTACATTCCCATGTGTATTTGCAATATATACAAACACTAAACGATCCCGTCACTTTTATAAATATAAACCTGTAGTTTCCGGATGAGCTTAGGTATATATGGTTACCGTAGAACCGATATCACACATGACCGGCATTTACTGAAGATAATGTCAGCCCCATAAATAAACTGATATAATAAGATAAGACGGCCTAAATTAAATATTTTTCAATTTCTCATAGACCAAAATGAGCTAGTTTAAATAATTTGATTACTGATCTAATTTATGTGCTACATAGCGTTCTGAGATAAATCTGAGTAAATAACTTTTGCGATGCTAAATTATAAAAATTACTTAACAAAGAAAAAGCATCAAAGATCACAGGACCCAATAAAATATTGTATATTTTTTGCAAATAAGTTCCTATGCTGACACCTAGATATGCCTTTCAATCGCGTATGACGTGTCCAAAAATATTTAAGAGACACAACAGTGTATCGTAATGGTCTGCAACGCCACAGGAAGATCCATAACCCTGCTTTGATCTTCTCGTCCGCGACGGCTCCACGTGTTGTTTGTGCGATTTTAGTGTTTATAAAATTTTTATTGCACATTTGTGTTATTTATTATTGCAATAATTGCAAGTGTGCAAATGCTCAAGCGTCTGCAACACATGAATACACGCACGCACAAAAATTATAAATACCAAAACCGGCTGAGAGCCCCACCTTCTCCACACCGCGTCGCCGTAGCAATATTGTAAATGCATCTGTACTACATCGAAGTCGCGCATAAATTAAACGTAATCTAAGGCATAGAGTAATTTAATTTCATTTCTATTTAAAACATTCAATTATCTCGCAATTATCATACATCATAATTAAAGAGTCGTTGCGCGGTTAGCGGTGTGGCTGGGCGCCTACTCGCCTCAATGCACTTTTGCATTTGCCGTCGCTTATTGCGTGGTCGTACTTTGTTGACTTAACTGCGTTGAACGACTGTCGTCGGTTGACGCTTGTTATTGGTTGTTKTTATTGGCGTGAATGTATTGCGCACGCGCTGCGTTCGCAGTGATACAAATTAGAARTTGAATTGGCGCGCAAAGTGCTTTACRACAAGCCGCACCAAGTTTTGCCTCCGGCTCGCTAAGAGGGCGAGAAACGCGCTGGTGGTGSCCCGGTCACCGAACCAACACTGTTAGAGTGAACGAATCGCATTAGATTATATAGCATATTCAACATATTGATGTAGTTTTACCAAGAAGCCGAATCAAAGTTGACATAGGATATACTTAAGTAAATGTTATAAAGTTAAGTTTCTGCTTCTTTACTGGCACCGTAGACACCCCTACAAAGTTATATCCGACTTAACAACGTCTTCCTCTTTCTCTGCTTACCCCGGTGGCTACAGCGTCGAATACTTTCAGAGCTGGAGTGTTTTCAGCGTAGCCGCTGTCTCTTAATTCGCTGAAATATGTCAAGATCATCGTATATCTCATACAGTACGGGGTACACCGGGTGGTGAGTGACTTATAGAATTTGGTCTTTGTTCGTCGAGAGAGAATTTTACTTCTAATTGCCTACTGAGTCCGAAGTAGCATCTGTTAATAAGAATTATTARTGATAAGAAAAAAGCTCAACCGTTTTACTTAAAGGAATAAAAAAGATGCATGTCTGTGGACCGATCGAGCCGAAAAACCAAAAAACTCGCGTAATTCCGGACATTAAAAAGCCAGTTGTTTTAAGATAATTTCCTTGCATGTATTACCGAAAATAAGTAATCGGTATTTTCGTYTCTCATCGGATCACAAGTTGCATATTTCATTAAAAAATGCGATTCACTTTCTGTTCGTTTATTTATGTTTACCTCATTCTTAATTAACTGTGATTTTTTGTAGCCATAAATTGCGAAATTATTTACTGGCCAATTCGGCTTTTCTAGCAATTGATCTAGGGATCCTTCTTTCTGACATCAATTTTTTATCGGCGAGATCAACACGTCTGTGCAGTTAGTGTTCCTCGCATGTGTGTGTTTATCGTAGTGTGCGGRTATCTGTTTCTTCTTTCTCATTTGCTAGTAGTTACAAATAAATAGTAAACGTACTACATTCTCATTTGKGAATTTTTTCATCATTTCTAAATATAAAAAGAGTATTTTTGGTGTCTCAAAATAGAATGAAATGATCTGGATATATGATATGCATAGACCCTACAAAAAAAAAACAAAACAGACCTACAGATGTCCCGCTCACATGCTCAATCTTTGATAGTTTCATCACAATAAGTGAAGTAATAGCTTCACTGACTGTTTGGCCAGTGATCGGTTTTGCAGGAACCTTTTAACACTTCTTAACGGGCGTAGACACCGCTTACGCGTTTGTAGCCGCGTTTCTCTCAGATGATGTCATTGACCATGCCTTCGCACCTTATAGCAGGACGGGAGAGAGTCCAAAGTAGCACCTATTGACAAGAGTTATTCTGCGTTGGATTTCGAGGAAAAGTTGTTGGTGTTGATGCTGATTCCAGAATGAAGGCATGGAATCACGAGTTATGATTTTCAAYAGTAACGTGAAAGCCAAGACGCGAATGCGATGGCTGGTTTTTAGATAACAGGTCTTGTCTCGCTCACAACTAGACCTATATGCTTCGATTTCTTTTTCAGTCTGGAGAAAGCAGAACCAAAGGCGTGGTTGCTGAGGCTGATGATGCTTATAGAAGATTGTGTCTTCTCTAATAAGCTCGAATTATTTTCATCAGCAATCAATTAAAGAAGTCACACTATAGGGAGTCTCCTTGTCTGAAACCACACCCTTGCAAAGATCAGGTGGTGAAGGACCTGGTTCTACTTGGTCTCTAGAATTTGCATTAAATAGCAAAACGAAGAAAAGACTGGCGCGCTGTTGTTAACTCCGCAATAACCCGCGTAAGCGGTGTCTATACCAGTTATGGAAGATAAATCCGAACTTAGTATTTGAACATTCTGATTAGTAATCAGCGATTAACTCCAATACTTCATCCACTTAACATTCTGTGTGCATTTGCACTTATGCCTTCGTAAACATCATACCCCAAAAGAGTTAATACCAAAATTTGGCAACAGAAAACGCTTTCCCGATCAGCTCCAAACGTACTGCTGTTTGATTGTTTTGTATTAATTTCTCTTTATTATTTAGCATTTACTTTATTTGCAGTTTATTTTTAAATTCTTTAAATTCTCGTGAGATTACCGTTCGCTTTGGGACCCTGCCGCCAAATCTGTGCCGTTCCCTACGATGTTGTTGTTATTGCTGCGTCTGTAGGAACTTACCACGCGTAGTAGTGCGGTCGCACCGGCTACTCCAAATAAAACGATCTCTGATTGGTCGCCGCTCTCCTTGCTCGATGGCGGCGTCGTCTTCTGTTGTGTGATCACACATTTCGTCGCCATAGCACTTGTCCCATGATGAAGCAAACAACCTCGCTTGCCTTCATTAGCACACGCATGCATACTTATTATGCATGTACCACATAAATACATATGTACATATGTACGTATGTATATACAAATCAGCAACRGCAACTGTGGCGTTAGTTAAATGCCGCCTGAAGCTCCCTTGGAATTTTCCTAATCTGCTTGATTTCTTTTGAAACATTTTATACACGATACGCGCTGATACAGGAATATACATCCATTGGTACATACATATTTATATATTATTATTGTCTGAGAAATTTTAGTCTGTTRTGAGTTTGTATGTATAAATATTTGTGYATATGTATGTAGTMTGTGTGCTCGTAAATTTGTTGATGATCGTGTCTTCGGCACAACGAGGCCAACGAGCGGATGCTCAGCAACGTGTTGATGAACATAAATAGTATCAGCTTTAGCGCCATTAAGGCGAATTTTCTGTCACAATTAAGAGGAAATTATTATTCAAAGTAAAACTTAAACTATTTAAATTGCAAAGTTCATTTTTTTGTGTTTTAGTGTTGTGAACTACTTGCTGCAAGTAGATTACATTGATTGTCTATTTCTAGAATGAGCCAGCGGTAAATGTTGACGGAATCTGGCCACTCAAACTCAAATTTCGGAAAATACCGTCTACTAGATATGCCGTTTAAAGAATGCATTCAGAAAGCTCACATTGTCTATAGGGCCCAAATCGGACTATTTCAAATTCCGGAGAAAATCTGTATAGCCAATCCAAACACTTGACTCAGTTAATAGTTAGTTACAATAAGTAAAGAATCTTAAAAACTTTAGACTTTTACTAGGATTGTTACAAAGGCAGGCGTCGTAATACTAATAATTCAAACGATCACAAAGATTTCTAAAGCTATAGGTGACAATTAAAATTACTAAATGTTAAAGGCAAACTTTAATGACATGATCATAATCCATTACTGGAAAATGATTGATTTTAGTGTTTCCACCTTTAGTGTTTACCTGAAACTGAATTTTCTATACCAATGATACCAATCACACATATGCATACAGCCGATAATCATATGCATACCTACATACATAATATGACGACCTGAAAAGGAGCTTCTGTTGCTAAGTGTCTCTTCTTCTGTCTCCTTATAGACTCGCCGTATTCAACTCCTCAGCTAAGGTTGCGCGACAAAGTCACCAAGCGGCATGCTTCATTTAGCCATTAAATTAAACGCAAATAATAAATCCGATAATTTGTTTGCGTGACCGTGACAAAATGTCATGACGCCACACTCACGTATGCATRCATCCATACATTATGTACTCGTGTTCATTTAAAATGGATATTTATTAATGCCTTAAAAAATAGTATGCTCGCACTATGTAAAGGCTGATGGATAAACATAAACCAACGAACATAAATTGCGAGTGTTATTAAGGAAAGAAAAACGATGCGTGAGCGATTGCACTGTCTAAATGGCTTTTAACATTAAGGTGGTCGTTAAATAACCAAAAAGAGATATAAAAAAATTAAAGATATTAATAAAAGGAACTAAGAAATTGGGAGGTATTGCCGTAAGCAACAACTTTTTTAAATACTTTTATAATTAAAAGTATTTGTCAGGCCGATATGAAAGTAAGGACACGTTCTTACATCGTCGTGGGCCCTAGCCTAAGGATAATCTCTCTATACCACTTTTATWATTTTTTGTTTAACACCTTTGTAATCGATTATAAGGAAACGCTTTAACCTACATATACGAGCGACTTTACTGGTGACCGTCAGATGAGCGAATTCCCTACATCGTCGACTACTGAGCTTTTAGCTGCTTCGCTTGGTTCGGAACTATACTATAATATACAACTATATACCAAATACTCAAATGCAGAACTTGAAGGCGGACTTGCAACAGTGCTTGCCACAGAGTATAAATATGTGGATATSTTTGTGAACGCATTTACGCAGCCAAATATGTTGGCAGTATTACCACCAACAGTACAAAAATATTTGCAAGAATTTCATTGTAGTTGTCTCCTTAATTTTTTTTTTTCACTTATGCTTTGATATCACGCGCAAACACATAGTATGTACAGACACGCATATGAATGTTTGAAGACATGCTGTCGCTTGGTATTTATTCTTCTGCCGACTTTTTGCAGCGGAATTCAGTTACGTGATGTGATCGATAATCACGTTCACGTTTGGCACTCAAACACACTGATCACCGGAGCACCAAAGGCCGCAGTGCGAACAGAGGCCAGCCCGGCAGACAAATGGACGCAACGAGAACGGCGCATGGACACATACATACATATGTATTTGATTTGGCAGCCAATGTGGCTGCGGAGGTTGTTGTRGCAAGAAGTGCTGGTAAATACGAGTGAGAAATTAATTGATTGATGTGTGAATAAGCCGGGTAGAAGTGCTCCAGCAAAAAGGAATTCATGGAAACAATGCAGGAAATGTTATGCGGCGCGGTGACTTATGAGCTGGGCTCAGCTGTTGCACTACGTGATTACACATCTCGACAAGGTATTGTACCACTTTAAGGCTCACGTCTGAGTTTCACTCAGAAAGAGAATTAAAAGGCAGTGGCCTACTCGCTCAGGTAGCTCATACATTTCTGCAAGAAAAACGAGATGTAGGAATACACGTTTACAACAATTTCCTTMTGTAGCTTCTAGAAATTTTCGATTAAAAAGTAAGCCATATTCATTCAGGATTCCGATGCAACAAAACTACGTTTCTTGAAGTCACGGCCCTTGATTTGAATTTCTCTATATTTCTGCTTATTCATCCTATTAAAATAACAAATCGATACAAATTCAGTACAAAATCTTATTAGTGACCTCATTGGAGAAACTACCGGACCCATAAAGCCTTTCGGTAATCAGATCCTGATGCCCCATGCATTCTTTTGGCCAACTTACAAACACCTACATATGTATACAATGCAGCTTCATCGTTCCCATCGCTGAGCAGTTCATCAAACGTTCAACAAGTGACACRACGTTCAACTCGCGACAGGCATTTTTGTTATGCAGTTTTACCCAAGAGGAAAAAAGGTTGTTAAAGGCACATAACAACTGAAGAACATGCTGCTAATGAAGTATGGAAGCGGTTGGGTGGGATGGGAGAGAACGCTAGTTATTACGAGAATGCGCGAGAGTTGTGAGGACACTAATCTTACAATGAATCGGAATTTCTTCGCTAATATAAAAATTGCCAAAGCATGTAACAGCATACCAACTCAAATACGTTTCTATTGCAGCATTGTTACAGTTATAGGAGTACTTGATAAGAACTTGTACTCATAAATCAATACTACTGTGATCAAATTGAAAGGTGCATTTTTTTCTGTAAGTTGGTATACAAAAAGTGGAAATGACAATGCAAACTTTGTTTAAAAGATTTTTTGAAATGGTATGTGGTGTGTTTCGACAATATCAGAAAATGTTAAGAAAATGGTGGCCACCAAAATTTATGAAATTTGAAGTTGCTATTTTGATTGTTCGCCCAAACGCATAAACTCCAAAAGCCTTGCCAGCGCTATCTAGCTATCCCTTTCTTAATTATGTAACCATTACTGTAGATACATACCTATGTATATTTTTTCACTTGTTAAAGGCGTTTACACTAACATATTCCTGGACTTGAGATGGACCCGAGGCATGCCACTGCGCTCCAATTAAAGTGGATTCAAACTCAATGTTAGTGTAAGTTGTGCGTTTGTAAGTTCATCAGACTGCACTGCATGCCTAATGGACACACTACTGTATGTTTGTTTAATTGAAGTGCGTGATCACTGATAGCGCAACAATGTTGCTAGTCRTATCATCAATCAGAAACGTTTTAGCCACCAACAGTGATCTGTATATGTAGGCATTAGTCTGTTTAAAGGTATGTTTCTTGTTGGAACAAAACATTTTAGCGATATAAGTTTGATGATGACTATGTCCGTAATAACCAATGAAGTGAAGGTTTATGTTCCAAACCAAAGGTTTAACCAACATACTTGCCACATGGGGAATTATTACTTAAATTCGTGTTAATATGAACTCACAGCTGTTGATAGGTAATTTGAAATGACACCTTTTTTGAAGTAAATGATGTTATTTCCCAATAAATCACGTATATTTTTTGTATTTTTACTTATTTTATTGAAACCTTTGTTAAACGTAAACTCTAAGAGTAAAAATTTTGTTTAAAATTCATTTTTGTTTTGAAGATTTTAACAAAAACGTTTGGAATCAACGATTTGAATGCGGCAACTAATTAGAAACGAAAATATTTCATCAACAAAAAATAGTCATATTACAAAAACTTGCTTACTTCCAGCTAGTATTTTGTTGCTTATCTCTTTTACTTGAATATTGCTTTTCATCGATTCCAAATTTACGTTATAAGGCTTTGAYAGCGCACCATGCCGTTCTAATTTCATCACAAAGAACATCCATATTTGGGATATTTTCGTCTTTTAACATCACCCAGASATGTTCTATATTGACAAAAGCATTGATAGAGTTTTCATTAAAAACTTTTGTGCCAACTTAGACGTATGCTTTGAATTGTTATCTTCCTTATGAGAGGCTAATTTTCCTCAGCCCATGACAACATGACATTTTTTAGGTTGTCTACGTATTTCTCCTTGTTTAAAAWTWCATCAATCTTATGGAGTGGACCAACACCATTYCCAATAAAACACCCCCACATGGAACATAGCGAGAATTAAATTCTTGAATTCTTGGACGGCAAACATACATTCGACCATCAGGTTCTAAGTGATWAATTTTTGTTATATCGTTTCAAAAAAAATGCCTCCGTTGATTTGTTGTCTTAGACCAATAAAAGTTGGAGAAGACTGCGCGTCGCTTTTGGACATTGTATTCGTCTTGAATTCACTTAGAATGTCAGTGGAACTCTGTTCTTTTTTTTTTTTTTTGAGTTTTCTCTGGGTTGTTTTGCGGTATATTTCTCTTGAAGTTTTACGGGTTTTTTCTTTGCGTGCCATATTGAAAATAGTTTTAAATTCTGTATATGCTTAAGGACATTCAAAACAACTTTTTTGAGCATTCTATACCGACGAAGATTAAAAATGTAGCTGCGAAGGGTAGGTGTACAGCTGCAGCTTTTCCTCATTAAAAAACTTGAATAATACATTTTAATATATTTTAAACCACAACTTTGAAACATATCCTTAACAGAAATCAATAATATTACTAATAAAAATTAGCACCAGGAGGAATTTTAATTATTTAAACAAAGTTTCTAATTAGCTGCCGCACTTAATTCACCTTCTATATCGAAACGCATTTGGGAAAAAATTAAAAGAACTTTAACCCCACTACAAAACAGAGTGAATTTTATAGTATATAGAGTAACACGAATAATGCAGGACTTTAATAACGGTATATCAAAAATGTTTATCATTATACTCATCAGCCACCTACAAAAAAGGGAGCATTTCTAATTAGCTGTCAACAGCTGTATATATTTTTATATACAACAATATGTCACAGTGTATACAATATATGCTCATCTAAAGAGTATATTAAATGCTGTACATCCTCAAGTACGACAACCCTAACAAATATTTGTAATTTTTATATGAAGATCCAGAAATAATATTGAGAACTGTAAAAAATACATACTTAATTGAGATTTATATACTTATGTCAATAGGAAAACATTTTCGCGCATCCGCGTATTATATTAAAGTACTCATGTGAATGCTAGTGAAAGGATCCTACAGCTCAGTCAAAGAAAAGCATCACAATAGTCTGTGCGTCGCTTACGGGCAATTCAGCTGATGACATGATGACCATATTTAATATTGACTTCAGTATGGTGCGCATGACAATGTAGAATGATTTATAAATGTATTTACAAGTACAAGAGATCTGCAATGACAGAATTGAAATAAATGTGTCGAAATACGATTATATTAGATAGCATTTCGCGCTGCTCTTTTGGCAAAAAATTACATGTAATGGCAACAACGAAGTTATTGAGTTGAATTCTTACAAGGGAGTATGCGGATAACCCATATAACCGCTATCTTTAATGCTACCAAGTTTTGTTTTGCATATTTTACATCAGTTTTTGATTGTCAATATCTCAAACGACAAATAAATAAGCAACTTTCTTTTTTTCTTTGATTTTAAGAACTTAACACTTAAAATCAATTATATTTGCTAAACGAAAGCAAAGGATTTCTAAAACTTTTTTGACATGGAAAAAATAATTTCCTCACGGAGAACAATTTCGCATGCGTCAGAAGGCAAGTTAGCAAAGAGATCCACCACAAGCGCTGCCCGTTTGTAAGAATATTTGGCATAGTCTGTTCGATTCACTACTTTCCAATGCTTGGCGAATCGAAGACAGCTAAWTCCTATGTATGTATATACTTGATACGCCGTATTGAATAAAACTGTGGCTTTCGTTGGCACATCGAAACTCGCTCTTAAACTGTTTGAAGTAATACCTRTAAAGGAAGATAAATCTGCACAAATTTTCTGAAATGCATACATACGATTCACTAGACCATACATAAATTTTAACTTTTACACATGCGCGTAGCTGGACATGCATTACCAAACCTATAATACATACATATGTATGTAYATGCACACGCAACAAGCAACATTTCCACGCTACTTTCTTGATTTGAATTTATGGCAGTTATGGCAATTAAAGCAACAAAGTTGTTGGTGGCAATGACATTCACCGTCGCTGAGAGCGTGTGGCAGCTGCAATTGCACCCTAGGCACTTGGTCTTTCAAATGACTATTTTATTGATTATTGGCTTGGCGGTTTGGTGGCGCCACGGCCCATTCGAACGCATGAATTATTTCCGCTTATGCAAATCAGAGTGCCATTATAAGCGCCCAATGTTCAATAAGCTTCGCTTATTATTCGTTTAAAGTACCATAGATTACTTATGACCGAACATAGCAGCACTCTTGCGTACACTATGTCTGTATGTAGAAGATCGGTTATTATCCCAGACATATGTACATACATATGTGTATTTTAATGAAATTTTTAAAGTGTTGCAGTTAATCGCCTGTTAAGTATGCTGCCAATAATAAAGTACAACTTTTGCACTTAATTAATTTTATGTTCTATGGGACAGTCAAATGCAGGTAATTCGTACACACAGAGATAGAAAGGTGGCATTAATGGAACGTTCCACACTTAGCACATTATAATGAAGATCGTTCTAGTCCGCATAATCTCTTATCTCTTATATGACAATATTGTTTAAAAAGCATTTTAAGACTGCGTCTTTCTTCAAACCATGTAGATTTTGGGAGCGTGCATCTTGCATTTTTGTAATCGTGCAATTTCTTAGGAGAGTTTGACTATTTGTTCTCTACACAAATACACACAGACGGATTGCTCACTCAATTACTTTGTTTTACTTATTTACTACATAATATAAATAGGTATGTATGTATGTATGAATATGCAAAAGGTGAGGCGTTGTACTCATTCAGCAAACAAATATTATAGCGGTCAAACAATGAAATTGTCCTTTTGAACAACCTTTTCGCCGAATGAGGCCATGTTTGATTTGTTTGGTTCCGTGTTTGTAGAATGAGCAACGCAAGCAGTACAAATTGATGAAATTAACACCAACAATGCGAAGCGATAAGGGCTTCCGTAGAAGCCGACATTGTAGGAAAATATTGTCTCAGTAATTTTCACATACATCCAAACAGTACTTTCGCATTCAGGTTTTCTCGAATGATACGTGAGGTTCTCATATTCCACTGCGCCACATGTTACTAAAATTTGATTTTGGAATTTCCGGATTCCAGTTTCGCGAGAAAATCGCTCAGGTGTGAAAGGAAGCGAGGCAGCGTGTCGAATAAATAGAAATCGCATTCCTCACAACCGTCTTTTTAGCAGCAGGTAGAGCACCTTTGCTGGCTCTGTATTTATCTCACCTCTTTAGAGGCTAAATAGTAAGTGATCACAATGAAGCAGAAAGAGAGAAGGTCAAGCTGAMCGGTTGCTGCTCAGTCATTGAGTAGTCCTGACGCCGCATGGTCATTGGCTAACTGATCGCGTTATTATCAATGACCGTTTCCATGGGTGTGCGTATGGATGTACATATATACGTAGACATAACACCCTTACAGAAACGCGGTGCTGGAATTTCCGTTACACAYACACTGTGATTTTCGTGTCTGGTGGATTTTAGACCTACTGTCGCCACAACGAAAATTATGTGGAACTCGAAGACGAACTTGGCGAACGCAATTTCCTTGCGGAAAAATTGTGCGAAAAATGGCTTTGCGATTTCACGCAGTCACCGTTAGAAAGTCGTTTACCATTTCCTTGAATAATGTTGGCCTCAAACATAACGCGTATGTATGTATGTCTGAAGATAAAAGCATTTGCATGTTTTACGCCGTCAACCTAGGGAAATCCCGAACATAGATTCCGCAATGATCAAACAGAACGTTCACAGATTCTTCGATCAAGGGGGGTTTCCACTGCACAGCTAGATAGCTTCAAAGATTCTTTGAAATATTATGCTTTCATAAATACAATACTTATGTACGTATACGTTTACGTGTATGTTTTAGTAAGGTATACCCCTTAATTAAATACAAATATGTATATTCTCAAGAAGAATGACGCTGATTTTCAAATTTTTTTTTTTTTTTGAAGTTTCATTATTAGTGAGTATTTTGTTGTTGATATTGTGTTGACGAAAATGAGCAGCTATTTTAAAGTCCTCATGACCCTCTACTTGGTTATCAACCACTTTCTAACGAACCGAATTTTCATCACGATGTTGAACCCGTTCGAAGCTTAGTAAGAAGAGAGAAGAACGCCTCCATACTGACTACTATTAATGGATTCGGTCAGTATAGCCTAGGTGGTAGATACTTTCCATCTTTTTACTTTCTTATTAAATTTAAGAACCTATTTTCAACGAAAGCTTAACTTATAAACACATTTCACGACTTATGATATGTTCGCCTGTGCGGATGTACATTAATCATCAATTAAGATTTAGCAACAAACTATATTTGCTTTTCTCTTGGCGCCAAAGTTGCCCAATACATATGTAGTATGTATGTACTTACATCTTGGGATCTCAAGTGGAATAATTTTATTTTACGTCAAGCCTTTGCCGTCTTTGGCTTCGTCAATTACACCTACTTAGGCTTAAGGGCACATCGTGTGTGAAGTTTATAAAATATTGATTTCATATTAGTCGATATCTTAAAAAATGATTATTTCAAATATTTTTGGGCCGTTAAATTTACATATTTTTATCCTTTTCTTGAAACAGCACTTTCGAATTCGCTGCAGTGATTACTCAAAGGCAWATAATCCGATAATTAAAAAATTAATTCAAAAAATGTAAATTGGCAGTTTAGCAGCGTCGGACATTACATGTAACTAGAGAAATATTTTTTTTCTCTCATAAGCAAGAAAAAACGGTTGTACCGAAGCTCAGGGTTTGTCCGGAAAGTAACAGAAAAGAAGTAGTGAGCAAAACGCCAAATYAATATCTAAAAAGCTGAGGGACTAGATCGTATATATACACATAGACGAATGMTTAAACTGACTAAGTTCATCGAACCCGATGGTTCTTTCTGAGTGTTACAAACGTCGTGACATATTTAATATTCCCAGTTCTTATTCTTCTTTAATGGCGTAGACGCCGCTTACGAGGTTATAACTGATCTTTCCAACGGAGTGGAGGTCTTCCTCTTCCCCTGCGTCAAATACTTTCAGAGTTAGATTGTTTTTATCCATACGGACGGCATGATCGTTGAACTATGTCAATGTCGTCGTATAACTCGTACAGCTCATGGTTMCATCGTATGCGATATTAATCTTCCACAGAACCTTTCTATCGAAAACTCGTACCATCGACTCATAAGATGATGTCATCGTACATGCATCTGCACCATATAGCAGGACAGGAATAATGAGTGACATATAGAGATTGATCTTTCTTCATAGGGAGAACTTTACTTCTCAATTACCTACTCAGTCCGAAGTAACACTTGTTGGCAAGAGTTATTCTACGTGGGATTTCGAGGTATTATTTTTGATATTAATACTGAGATACCAAATTCAGGTGTAGCGGCGCGCAGTTACCGAGTTCTGAMGAATGCTCTCATAGAGCAAGAGTGCAAGTCGAATAGAAAATCGTTAGGCTGTCTGTTTTGGTTGCAGCTTTTCTACGTCGAACTGCCTTTGTGTTTCTTGACGTGCGTATCTTGGCTGCAACAAGATTATGGTTTTCGATCCGAAGACAGCCAGGTAGCTTGATGTATTTTCTTATGCTGAAATCTATTTCTACAGATAACGATATTTCGGGCCCGGGTGAAGTCGATCAGACTCAAGCCATTTGAAAATGTYTCATCGTGGAGACTGAATTTGACAAACCGTTAGATACCTTCTTTTCCCACCCTGRCGTTCAAGTAGCCAAGCACGATTTTGAAATCGTGGCGGGGATAGCGCTTATAGGTGCGCTTCAGTTCAGAGTATACAAATTTAGATGCGTTCTTTTAAAATATGTATAAAGAGTACAACTTTAAAATTTTAAAACAATTGATAACTACAATAATTTTTTTATTAATTGTACAATGTTACACTAGAAGTGCCCCTTAAGTATGTACATATGTATATATGTATGTGCGGTATGAATATTTATATATCCGACATTATTTCCTTACTCTTGCAGCCAAGTGGTTGCCTAAAGTCGGCACAGAATCTTCATTTGGCCATCCACCCAGTTGATGTCAAATTACGTATTTAGGCATACATACATATACTCGTATACGCTATATTCGATTACAAATGGGCAATAAAGTGCCTTTGATTTAATGGTTATATTCAAAATTCATAATTATCGTTAAAACTTACTGCTAACAAAATATTGACTTTACTCATTTGGCGCCAGTCGTTTGAAAATTCAATTTATCCATTATTACTAGACGGTGATTTATGATTATTGAAAATACATACATACATAAATAGAACAATAGATATTCAATTACGAATAGAACCTAGGGTTGTTGCTTTTATCGATGTTTCAATAAAACTAAAAAATTTTCATTTCACCTYTTTATTCAATTTAGATGAACCAGTCCTTTCACTTTTTAAATAATTGCTATTTAAGCTTTCGCCCACTTCTTCGTTACATAACACTTTCGATATCGAAAACGCTTCGAAATAATATTTACGTTTTAAAGCGAACCACACATTTTTATTGTTCTGCTTAATATCGAGGAGACAGATCAATAATCATATTATTAATAATAACAAATCTTCTTAATTTTTTAAATAATAAAATAAAAAACGTTTCTATAATTACTGCCTTCGCACTTCGGCTGAAACCGGTCTTTACTGCCTTCTTCCATACACAACCAGTGGCCCCTAGTTCTGCAGACATTAACTTTTAAATACTTTCGCGGCAATTAGCCTCATTTGCTTTCATCTCGATACAATTAATTCGATTTTTTCGGCAATTAGCTCAATTAAAAACAAAGCAAGCAGCAGTGTGTTCAATGATTTACGCAGCGAATTGCCAGATGTCCGTGGGAATTTATGGCTCGAACCATTGCGCTTCAATTGTGCTAATTCGATCAGCAAGTATTTGCCTTCTATCATCATGAAAACATCATTAATTTACTTGTTTGCATACTTTTTGCGTGAAATGTCATAAACCTGGAACAACAACGCTGAATTTGAAGATTTTTGAAGAATGAAATGGGGAATCAGCTACTCAAAATTAATGTTTCCCACTCCATATTTTTAAAGACATAATTCTTCTGACAACTCTAAGTCACTCTGAATAGTGCTCGAGTGAGAAGTAAGCAAAAATTCGACCAAATAACATTATTCGTGCATCCTTAATTCAACACTTTTTAACTTCGCGGTAGTTTTCTTTCGTATTAATTTCGCGAACTTATTTTCAATGCACTAAGAGAACTGGAACTTCTGTAATAAAATTCAATTGAGTTTTGGCAAATTTAATTACTTTCATTTTCTAACAGCGCCGGTTCAACTCCATTGCTTTTAAGCGCCAGTAATCTCTGATCAAATCCGAACTTTTATTGCTCGAATCGGTTAACTCGACGAAATTTCATACAATCATTATAATACGTTGTCAAAAAAGTCTTTCGGTATTTATTTATTTATTTATTTATATTTTATAACGGTTTGATGACTCATGCCCAGCTCTTGCCCAATGCTACGGCTGCTACTATGCCGGTCTCTTTCGACCAATTCAGCGATTTTATCGCAATTTTCGACCACCTCTACACCAGAACGAAAACGTTGAAACCATCGTTTTGCGGTGGAAATGGAAACTGTATCGGGTCCATAAACTGCACAAATTTTATTGGCGGCTTGAGATGCATTTTTGCCTTTATCGTAGTAGTACTGTAAAATATGCCGTATTTTCTCTTTATTTTGCTCCATGTTTGAAACGCTATAACTCACGAACGACTTAAAAGACAATCAATCAAACACGTGTTAGCGCGTGAAATGAGCTTTCCAAAAAGGTATAGCATGACCCGATGCGACGAATAAAACTAGAACTACGCGCTCTCAGCGCCAACTAGCGAAAATACCGCAAGACTTTTTTGTATGTATTTATTTCTTAAAAAAATATAAATATATATTTATATATATTTCAGACCAAAACTGGCGCAGAGAATAATGATTGGACGACCCTTGGAGTAGAGATAGACTGCGCTAAATTTTTTGAAAGCTTCTGTCAAAGTGTTAGGCACAGAGAGGACATCCGCCCTTAGCGTTGGAAGAGTCCAACAAAAGAAGATTGTTTTATGTAGCTAGGATGGCTTATGGTATTTACGTGCATAGACAAAAACTAAGGGTAAAATGTTAATATGTTTTAATTGTCCTTACATTGATATTTAATGGCTCTGTGATAAATAAAGCTTGATCGTGATGAGAATTATACATTTTATATTTTATAACATATTTCCAGCAATTAATCATGACCTGATATGCAATGTAACTACGCCGAGGAAGTTCTAATGACTTTTATGCAATCATTATAATAAATCTGTGTGTACATTGCTCGCAAATGACTACCATATGGGGTACATACATGTGTGTGTGTAATCATAAGTCAGTTAATGTGCACATGTCAAACACAATTATAACATCGCCCACACCCTCACAAGTCTCGTTAATCTTTTCACTAATCTATCAAATGCACTAATCATCATCTCCTTCGTCGCCCTCCGTCTTCGACTCGGGTGCATGGCACATTTTAAAGCAGGGGTCCGGCCGTCACACGAAACGCTAAAATATGCAAATGGCGATAGTGTCGCACTATGTCATCAGGTGAAAATAAAATATATTTTCTTAGTGATTTATTTCTGATGTGATTGTCAATCAGTAATAAGGATGATTAATTGACGTATAAAAACCTAAATAATTTTCCATGAACCGCGAGCCACATGCAATGTCAACCAGAGGCGTAAAAAGATAGCGCCTTCAACTCTAATAAACTGTTGGTATCTCCAAGAAATGTACACAACAATTAACTGACTAAGTTCATTTTCACAAATTACATTAACGTTATTATTAACAAGAGCACTTAATTTGTAAAACGTCAACGTTAAAAATGAATGCACGGAGGACATAATTTTGTATACCTAACGGTTCCTTAGGGTTAATCTGTTACTTAAAATATTCAGATTTACATACATGTACATATATACAGTTATGTACATGCACATAAATTATAACGCTAGGAATAACGATTTGGACTGAATTCGCAATGCTTGAAAGAGAAAACTATAACGCGTGTTATGTTTCGTCTCCAAACAGCAGCTATGGCAAGCAAATAATTGCAGACGTCCACAAAATAATGGCATTAAAACACGACGATCGTGATCGTGCGACTATCTATTCCTGGAGAAAATAATTCGAGCTGCAAAACTTAATCGAACATTTGCAAATTTCAATAGGAGTGTACAGCTGCGGGCGTATGCCGATGATATTGATATCATTGGCCTCAACACCCGCGCCGTTAGTTCTGCTTTCTCCAGACCGAATAAGGAAGCAAAGCAAATAGGTCTGACAGTGGACAAGACGAAATATTTCCTGTCATCAAACAAATAGTCGTCGCACTCGCGACTACGCCCCCAAGTCAAAATTTCGAAGTTGTAGATAATTTCATCCATCTTGGAACCAGCATTAACAGCAACAACAAAGTCGGCCTCGAAATCCAACGCAGAATAACTCAACGGGTGCCACTTTGGACTGAATAGGCAATTGAGAGTAAAGTCCTCTCTCGACGAACAAAAACAAAATTCTATAAGTCACTCATATTCCCGTCCTGCAACATCTGATGAGTCGACGTTACGAGTTTCCGAGAGAACGGTTTTTATGACCCTTTTTACGTTGGCCACGGCGAATATCGCATTCGATGGAACGATGAGCTGTATGGGATATACGACGACATTGACACACATAGTTCAGCGAATTAAGAGATAGCAGCTGCACTGGCTAGGTCATGTCGTCCGAATGGACGCAAACACTCCAATTCTGAAAGTATTCGACGACCACCACTCCGTCGATAAGACCAGGTGGAGAAGGACCTGGCTCCGCTTTGAATCTCTAATTAGCGCCACGTTGTGAAAAGAAGAAACGACTGGCGCGCTGTTGTTAACTCAGCTATAATCATGTAAGCGGTATCTTCGCCAGTAAAGAAGAAAATATACATACGTATGTACATGTATACATATTTTTCATAGCTAAAAACAAACCAAGTCACCTGAGAGAATTTCGCAGCTCTGCCATTGCTCATACGTCCCGCACACCTTTTAACTTTTCATAAAACAACCACGAAAAGTAAAAAAAGAACTACTAACTAAAATATTTTCATTCATTGCAGCAATTTGTTTTCGCAACTTGAACATTGAACTCAACTTTCTGCAGTTGTTATCACCCACTGGACGGCGGGGGCGCACACTAATATCGACTTACTTAATAATATGCAAGTATATGCATAAACAAAGATGTACTGAATTTACAAGTAAATACACTCCCTTCCTGTGGCTAACCAAACAACTAAGCATTTTTGCCAAACAAATGATTGTTGAAGGCGAAATTGAATATACGAAACGCATAAGTACGTAATTCGCTAATTCGGTTTTAAAATAACATCCCTATTAATAGCAATGAGTTATAATTAAATCTAAACGAAATTAAAAATTGTTTATACCTGTACATATATATGTATATACATATATACATACAAAGATTTATAATATTTACTACAGCTTATATACCATACATATACATATGTATGCTTGTATTTGACACGGCCCGAGCAACACATTTCACGGGTTTTACTTGTATTACAAATCTTTACTATAGCCCCCAAAATAAGCACGTGAGCCAATGCATGAACGCCAACACTTAATCCATACACTTGTTGCAAGTCTCGGCTAGGATGGATAAAGTACCTTCAAATAATTTGTTTTTTTTTTTTGGCTTCTTGCTAATTTTTGAGATTGTAGGATAGTTTCGAATTTGGCCAATACTCTATGAAATTACTATTTCCAAATCCAGATAAACCCTCCACTCTACTTAGTTTTTGCAAGAGATTCCGGACTTTTGCTAGTTTCACCAAAATCCTTGAGTAAATCGATGAGAGATGCTCCGGTACTCTTTTATTGTTTTGACGGCAACACGAGGGGTTTACCTTATCCTTTTCGATGTTTTCGTCGTTCGTTATTTTTTTTATTTACTTTCAACACCTAACCGTCATTAACACATATGAATGGATGCCTCGCGTGCGGGAAGTTTTCAATGTTAATTTTCCAACTACAGACATTTTTGATACACGAAACAGACTTTGAATTAACCTCGAGGGTTCTTAAAGCCCAACGAGATCTCAAAGGCTCCATATTAGGTTATGACTTAAGGAGGAGGAATGAAAAGCAGAAATAGTACTTTAGTCCTCCGACTCCGACGGGCGTAATTTTAATTACCAATCGAAGGATAGCTCGAATGTTATGAAAAATCAACAAAGATTGAAGTAATACGTTACACTTTAAGCTTTAAGTGTCCATTTAAACAGAACAGTGGAGAATGGAGAACTCGCAACTGAAACACATCGTGTGTGGCCGTGTTTTGGTTCGCTGTATGCCTAGTTTCGATGAAATACATTCCGGTTCTAAGTAGTCGCTTTGAGTTACGACTAAGCCTCCACACCGAGAGAAGGATCTTGCCTCAACAGAGCTAAAACCGTTTCTAGCTACTTAAAAATATTCATTTCGGTTTAGCTCCGAACTTGCGTTATAATCAATTTAAAATTTAAGTTCGGAAAAGATTGCCACGATAGTTGACAATATCTGTGTTACAGCTGTGGGTAAAAAAATAGTGACACTTCTTAATTTAAAATATATTTTTTCTATGATGGTACGACTGTCAGTTACATATGTGCCATCTGAAGTGCATAAAGTTCATTCGGCGATTTTTACGATGAATGAAATTAGTCCACAAAGAAGTTCCGGTAAATTTTGTGTGCGATAAAAAAATTTCTGACGCCAAAACGTTCAGAATGTTGAAAAAGCCCTTCTGTGATAGTTTTTTGTCGTTATCAAAAGCTTTTGGTTGGTACAAATTATTCAAAGAGATTCGAGAACGCGTTGTCGACAAAGCACTGATGATTTTAACCGTTTGCGGCTCTCCATCGCATTACACTAAGTGAAATTAACTCGCATAATAGTATTGGAACACCTCACACTGTTACGATGACGATTGTCAAAAATTCTTTTAACGAGTTTCAACTTGGTCACACGTCGATTGTTGGTGAGTCATATCCGGGTATCTCGAAAACGGTTTCCACAGAGGATAGCATAAGGCCACGTAGCCCAAGTTCTACTTGAAATATTGGGCATTAGATGCTGCGTTTTTTCACTCCGGACAATAATAAGAGACACCGCGAGACACAAATTAGGTTTTGACGGTAACGGAAGATTCCCTGCAACTCATCTCATCTCATCTCAGTGACCCAGAGATTAAACGAGATCGAGGACAATTCCTCTCTCCATTTTTTCCAACAACTGGTGGAGTAATTCACTCGAATTCCCCGCAAAGCATACAACTGTAAGGCGTCAAAAATATTCAGACACTGTAACTCCTTGCGAGAGTGGAATGGATGTTTCACATACAACTTTTGCATCGTATGAGGCAAAGCAAAGCAAAAYGAAGCAAAATGTTGGATAACACTCATATTCTTGGTAGAGAGAAGAACGCAAAGCAACGCCTTCATTCTGGAAGCCCATTGACACGCAACTTTGCTCGCTTTGCGTAACATTTCATACTGAAATTGAACGTACCCATACAAAAGCATACATCGAACAAAGCAGCTCGTTTTCGGTTCTCGCCGTTAAGATATTTTCGAATAGAGTTAACATATTGCTTTCTCCCAAGCAAGGTCAAGATAACCATTACAACAACATAGATTTTACTTTCTACACCTCGTTGTTAAGGTATGAATTGTCCATTAAAGCAAAATAAAATTTAATGTAAATCGCCATTTGAATGTACATTATGTGTTTGATATTGTAAAAATATTTCGAAATATCGCAAAACTAAAGTGCTAAATATAATAACTTTTTGTCTCTTTATTTCATTTTATGTGCTGAACACAATGTTCACGACAGACTGCAAACGACATCTGTCAAATATTAAAATACACACATTAATCACAGCGATAAAAGTTTCGGGACGCTTTTAGCATTTTCATATCGGAATCTATGTAAATATTGCATTATAAAAGGTTGAGGAAGGAACTAAAATAATGAATTTATTCATTGTGAATGACGCATAGAAGGATGAAAAAAGCAGACCCCACAATAAGAAGGCATTTCAAAGCGTAACGAAAGTGAACAAATTTATATTGGTTTTGTGACAATATTCTTAATATAGACAACTTTAGCTTACTTTTTAAATATTCTTAATATTGAATTTGTTTAGTATGAATTATTAAATCATTCATTGTGAAAGTTTATATAATGGAAGCTACTGGAGATCAGTTAATTTTGGCCACAGGTGGCTATGACCATTCAATCAAACTCTGGCAAGCACATACCGGCCACTGTATACATTCAATGCGCTTTGTGGACACCTCAGTAAGTTCAGGAATATATATATGTATGTTTTAGCCGTTATTATCTATGTATTCTTACACACTGGTTAGAGGGGCGTTTAGCGTTTAACAAATGTAATATCCTATATTTTTTTGCAGCAAGTTAACGCACTTGACCGAACCCCTGATAAAACTCGTTTGGCTGCTTGTGGTTACCAATGTATACGCCTATATGACATGGAGACTAGTTGCACAACCCCTGTCATAAACTTTGAAGGTGTTCAAAAAAATGTAACACGCTTGGGTTTTCAAGAGGATGGTAAATGGATGTTCACTGCTGGAGAAGACCACCGTGTTCGCATATGGGATATGCTGTCACCTCAACCACACTGCTCACGTGTTTTCGACTGTCAAGCCCCCGTTAACGCCGCGTGCTTGCATCCAAATCAAGTTGAAATCGCAATGGGTTCTCAAAATGGTGGGGTATATTTATGGGATGTTAAATCTGAAGTACACGATCAACTTATACCTGAAGTCGATGCATCCATACAGGATGTGGCAATCTCACCTGATGGACAATATATGGCAGCGGTGAACAATAAAGGGAACTGTTATATTTGGTCTCTAAGCTCGTCGCCAAACCAACAATTGAGTACACTTAGTCCTAAATTAAAAATAGCTGCGCATAAACGTTATGTCCTGCGCTGTAAATTTAGTCCAGACTCACGACTGCTAATAACTACTTCAGGCGATGGAACTGCAAGAATATGGGAGACTGAACATTTTACAATGTGGCGTGAATTGAGCGTGGAAAATTATTGGGTGTGGGATGCAGCGTTCAGTGCCGACTCCAAATATGTATTCACCGCGTCATCGGATGGAATAGCTCGCTTATGGAAGCTACAAACGAAAAACGCGGAACGAAAGTATACGGGTCACACCAAAGCCATTACAGCTTTGTCATTTAAAGATGAGATCGTCTCAGAATAACAGGAAGTGAAGGGGAGTGAAACAAGCGGCACGTATGAAGCAAGAAATCAATATAATCGCCGCAAAGAAAAGCGAAGTAGTCGAAGTAGTGGAATATGTTGCTTATTCACTGCCTACGTTAACGGTATTTGAAACTCAAATATATACAAAAATAAGAAAACATGTTTCATATAGTATATTATGAATGTGATTCGATGTTTTCAATTGCAACATTTTTCCCTCAGTTTTATTATTGGCTGCACCGTATTTTTATACATAACAATGTTTTTCTCCTATTTTATTGAAAATGCATAGACAACAAACTAAAATCTAAATCAATACCTAATTAAGTTAAATTTAATAATATTTATAAAACGTGGTGAGGCATAGAAATAAAATCTTTAATATTTAATAAAATGTTTAATACAAATTGGTAATTTGTTTACGTGATGTATTGAAAATCGGAACCAATTTAAAATTTTGCACCTAACTACTATTTAAAGAATATTATTAAAAATATTTATTCAACATATGGAATGTCTTTAGCTACGTTCCACTCTTTTATCGGATCTGGGTCGTCGCCAAGATTGTAGCCCAAAAAGCAAGTAACATCGGTCGGTTTACAGGTTGGATTGAGCAATAACATAACTTGATTGATTGGAGTTGAAGGACGAAATGGTTTATGCGGCGACATGGTAACAGCTGTTGGTGGCAACAAGCGCACTTTGCACGGCTGAAAAGAGCAACATTACTTCATTTATTGGCATATATCTTTAGTAGTATTTAGCTAACCTTATGTACACTGGCATCAAATTTAAAATTGTGGATAGGTAATTTACTTTTGTTGCTCACGGAGATAACTATTACTGATGTTTCCTTACTGGGGCGATCTTTAGTAAAAGTCAACATTACCTTTACATCGTCATCGTCCCACAGTACGCGATCATCAGGAGCAGGCTCTACCTTATCCAAATCTATCTCAATATCAGCTAAAGCTATTGTTTGACATATGTTGGGCGATTCCTCTTTAATATTTTCAATATTAACAGTTTTTGAAATCTCGGAATCTAATGCCTCAGCATCGACACCTTCATATTTCGACGACATTATTAAAGCATCACCTTTCGCAGAGCTTTCGTTAAATATTTCCTCTCCAGCATTTTTCTGTTCGGTTAAATTTTCACATTTTTTTTGCAGATCTTTTAAATGTAATAAAGGAATCGATTTGCATTTTAATTTTTCCTCAGCCAAGGCATTTAAAGTTTGTTTCTCTGGAGTTCTGAAAAAATTCATATTTTTATCATTTACATTTAATGTAAAATTATACCTGGTTTGTGGTTTTTTATATTTTAAAATATATTTGTTTGCTTACTTTTTAAAGCTGTATACTCGTTCTAAGTCCCGCAAAGACGCTTGAAAAAGATCTTCACTCAATTTGTCAATAGTGGACATTTTTCGATAAGAATTTGTCTCTGTTTCAATATCTGCATCATGCAAGGCACTAGACACATCCGCTTTGGCACTAGATACAGGTGTAGGTTCTAAGATATTACTGCTAAAAACATCATTGACGTTTTCAGCTTTTGCCGTTATATCACTACTTAACGTAGAGTCAATATCTAATAGTGAATCTAAATCCTCAAGTGGATTTGAGATAATAGCTTCCCCTTTTCTCTCGTTGGAATTGCCAGTTGCACCAAACATTTCCAGGTCAACAATTGATGAAAATGTAGCAGCAGTTGATGAGGATGCAATCTCATTTGATTCTTCTCCAAATAAATCTGACAGCAGGTCAGTATTTCCAGATTTCAAGGTTTTCTCTGAGGCGTCTTTTGGAACTCTTACATCAGCTGTACTGTCCAACAAAACACTGGTTGACTGATTTTTCCTTGGCGTTCCTACCAAAGTCTTGAATCGCTTTATAACATTTTGTAAGGTGTCATTGATTTCTACAGCTTCAACTATATAAACATAAAAAAAAATTATAAAATCTTTCTGATATTTAAATAAAAAATAATTACCAATTAAGGATTCGTCGCAGTTTTCCAATAACGTAGGTAATCGCTCAATTGTGGGTTTATACTTTTTGCATGAGTGGTACAATTCTCGCATTACCGACATACTTTCACTCTGCTCGTCGACTTCTTTTCCTTCCGATTCACACATATTTAGCATTTCTACTAACAGTTCGACGGTGTTTGTAACTTCTTGTAAAAAGTTTTTATGTTGTATCATAAAATCCATTCGACGGGCATCCTTGTAAAGTAAAAGCAAAAACAGTCATACATGTATTTCGAATGTAAAAAAAAAAACTACACCCAACTCGTTTTTTACACGGATTTGAAGTTACACGGTTAAAAAAAAAATTTTTTTCTAAAAACTTTTTAATCTAGTACGGTTTCAAAATCGCTGTTTTGTAATTATATTTGTTTTAACCACTCGTGGCAACATTGCTGAAAGTAACATGCATAGTAGTAACTGGGAAATCCCCTTATTCGATAACCCTTAACTACACATTCTGTTTGCATGAATTTAAATGTATTACGTATCTACCGTGTAAAAAAAAAAAGAGTTGAGTGTACTTCAAAACTTACTTGTTTCACTCGATTTTGTATTAATAAATTTGCTTTTTTATAATTCTCGGGGTCTTTACTGTTAATGAGCATGGATAACATTTTTTCGTCAATGCCGAGCGTACTTTCACGCTTAGACTCTACAACCGGTGTAGTTGCTGGATCCATTTGGCATTCTAAGCAGAGCTTTTTATAAACTTCTTGTATTTTGACTTTTTGAGGATACTCCGCTGTCCATAATAACAGACACTCAATGATCCTCTTTTTAATAGCTGCTGGTGTTTCACCGCCTTGAAATTTTTTTGAAACAAGATAAACGAGTTCATTAAGAAAGCGGAACTTAGCGACTTCGGCCTGAAATTCTGTACCACATTTACTCATACATTCCTCTAGTAACTAAAACACATTTAATAATTATTAACTATTCCAATGTAAGTACATAATACGAACATTTATCGCCCTTGTGGACTCAGTGATATCTTTGGATCGAACTTTCATCATAATCATTTTTAGCGCTTTGTCTACGAGTGTTGGGTTACTCCGCACGACCATACAAAACATCTGTGAACTTAGTTCATCTATATTTTCGCGACTGGGGTTTGTCGCTCGATCTTTTTGTGGAGATATACAAACAATTATTAATATTTACTTTCTATCTTCACTCAAATTAGCTACATATATATCTTTCATGATAACTCACCTAACATTTCTTCCATAATATTTTCGTTAGTAGTCATATTAACTAATTAAATACTTCTTTTAAACCCTTTGAATTATTTCAGCCTTTATTTTTGCAATGTCTCTTATTCTTGCCGATTTTTGTAATGAATTTTTGACATTTCTTACTGTGACCGAGCATTATATGTATAGCAACTTTCTTTGAACACACCTATCACATTGACATTTATTCAATCGATACAAAAGAAAATATAATATATATTGCGGAAGATATATACTAAATTCATGAATATACATTTTACAAGCTATACTAAATTTGTTTTAATGTGAAGGTCAAAGAGAATAATATGTGAAGTTATTAGATCCAAATTAAAATTGGTTGGACTTTATGGAACTATTTTCCGTTTGGTGAAAGTTACGAAAATTGCAATTTAGTCTCTGCAACTTACATTTGTTTCAATCTATGGGTGCATTTACGAGTCGACAGAATGGTGCAGTGGAAGAGGCAGAGCAACGTAATTCAACTCATGCCTACAAATATCCTCCTCGATCGGGTAACTTTTTTGGGAGCCACTTTATCATGGGAGGAGAACGCTTCGACACACCCCAACCAGAGTCTTATTTGTTTGGCGAAAACGCCGATTTGAATTTTCTTGGCAGTCGTCCCACAGCATTTCCTTATCCCCCTCCTCAAGCCAGCGAGCCAACTAAAACTCTGAAAAGCCTAGTAAATATACGTAAAGAGTCTGTCCGTTTTGTACGAGTTTCACCCGAAAAAAAAGAAATAGTATCCGCCAACACACACATAGATAATATTGATGGTAATATTATCACTAACGAACTTGGTGGTTGTGGTGATGGTTCGACGCAACCCGGAGCTTTCTCTTATAATATCGAGTTCACTTTTGATTCGGACGCCAAATGCGCCATAACAATTTATTACTTTTGTACTGAGGAAGTAAGCCCTAGTGGCGTAACACTTGTGCCACGGGATGGACTAACGTCCGAAACGTACCACTATGAAAAAGGTATAAACCAATTCTTCTCTCAAACGAGTCACACCTTCAATCCGCAATTAATTCCTGAGGATGACTTTGTCTACAATCAGACAAAAGAACAATATCCTGTTGCTATACACTGCGTAGTAGAGGAAGGTAATGAAGACTGTCGGCAATCGCATACAACCATATGCGTTATTGATCACCATCCTGAAACAAACAGTTATGTATTAAGAGCTCTTAAACAAAAAATTTTCGTTGATGGCCTTTGTTACCTACTTCAAGAAATATATGGTATCGAAAACAAAGTAAGTGAATTTTAATGACTAAGTTTCACAAATTTCTGATAATTTACTTTATTTTAGGCTGTTAACAAAAGTTCCATCGATGAAGAAATCGATGACCATGGAAGTGAATGTGTTATTTGCATGAGTGAGACACGTGACACTCTTATACTACCTTGTAGACATTTATGTTTATGTAATTCTTGTGCGGATTCATTACGTTATCAAGCGAATAACTGCCCTATTTGCCGTGCTCCTTTCCGAGCACTTCTTCAGATACGTGCAGTTCAAAAAGGAGTAACCTCTCACACTTTGCATCAAAATACACCCACCTCGGCACCAGGAGAACCAGCTCCATGTGATCAACACATACCGCCCGGCTACATTCCAGTATCACTTATAGAAGCACTCAATGGACCGCCACAGTTTGTGGGTCGACCGCGTCCGAATGACGGCGATATGGCTGATGGGGTAGCTCTCACCGCTTCGATGGTAGCTGAGAATCATAAGGCAACTTCTCCTTTAAAACCCAACCAACGACGTTCTAAAATCAAGAAAAATGTGTCAACTTCTACAAACACGAGTGAAGTGGGTACAATTACAGCTACAGGTAGCACAGCCAATCCTACCCTCTCTGTAGTAGAAATAACAAATGAGAGTAAAGTGTGTAGCTCAGCAAATACAGGATTTGGAGCAGCAGCACAGAGAAAAATACTTCCGGCCGATATAGAAACACAGACGAACTCTAGCAATTCCCAAGATAAAATACACATTGTCAATGAACGTCAGAGTTTAAAGGTGCCAAAAATGAAACGCACTTCAAATTCTAATAGCGCAAATTCTTCGCCATCGCAAAATGAACTTGACACCGATGACAGCGAAAATGAGAAATTATCGCCTCTACTAACCCCTGATAATAAATCCAAATCTGCGAATATTACGCGAAACAAAGAAGTAATTGGAATTAATAATGACAGTGATAATGAGGTTGCTGATGTATTGGAAATGAAATCTACCACTTCATTGAAAAAGAGCGTGACAAGCGGCAATGCTGAGACTGCGGTCACCAATGCAGATGACTCGGACTATTACACACCCGAAGACACACAGAACTCCATTTTAAGTCCCTTATGTCCTGAAAGAGAACGCGAACGACCCAAAAGTGGAGACAAGTTGGGTAGTCTAAAAGGAAACGCAGGGAGTTTTAAAGGCACCAGTAGCTTAGCCAAAAAAAATCTTCATAAAAAATCAACGTCAGTTGGTAACATAGTTGGTCCAGGCAACACCACAGCCAACTCTGGCATACCTATTACTATAGCTGGCGATATGAAGAGCAATGTGAGCTCTCTACCAGGTATGCATTTGCCGGCATTCCTATATATTTAATTGAATTTTCCACATAATTACTTTTTTTTACGCAGACATGTTAGATAATCCGATAAGCGTGAATACAGCATCTACACGCAGTTCTAGTGACAGCTATTCGTCGAGTTCGTCAACAAAGCAGCTACTAAGCTCGAATCCAGCGAATACGGCAGCTAATATAATAGTTGATGATAAGACTGCTTTACAAAACGCAGTTAATGTTTAAGTGATTGAAAGCGTGCTATAAGCCACTTCGTATTTAATATATTTATGTCGTACAATACATATACACTATATTGGAGAAGGGAATATCGATTTTTATTTAAACGGCATATACTCTTCAAAAGCTAACCTAAACTAATTGATTCTTATAATAGTGTTCTGACTTATTGGTTTTAACCGTTTTTTACGCATTGCTTTTTCTCAGTATGAAACTTTAAATTTTTCATTCTTTTAATTATTACACTTCGAGATTATGCCATCTGATAAACGGATTTTATTTCAAGGTGTATTGGACATGAACTTTTTTTTTATATTTTTTCCTTATTCGTCATTGTTGGTCTCCTCCGAAACTTCACCACCATTTGCATTCAAATTAGAACTCTCAGGCTCATTTGTTGCTCTGCTATTGTTGTCATTGTTTATATTTTCTGTTTGGTTGGTATTATTGCTTCCTTCAGAGTTAAGGATACGTTCGCGATTTCGCAGAGAATGAATACAGGCCAACAGTCGTATCATAAAAGCCGCTGGTACTGTGATAGTATCTTTAGTTTGCTCCAACATTATTGCATTACGTTTCATGAGCTAAAGAATTTTTTTTTTGTATTCATTTCACTAACTTATTTTACAGTAATAATTAATTAAATATATTATACGTACATCTTCAGCTTCCGCCTCATCGAAATTGACATGCTCCAACGAGGGAGCCCATATTTTTACATCATAATCTATGCCGGAGCTCGCTAAATAGGGCAGCTCAGGATGAGGTTGTAAGCAGTTCACAACATGTTGATCACCTTGCATTAACATGACTAGTTTCCCGGTGCGTCGGTCCCATGTAAATATATGTCCGCAATCCGATCCCGACATAACATAATTATTACCCCAAAAGTTTGCTTCCTTAATCATGGTACGTGCATTCCTATGCCCAACAAACTTCATACGCAGATAATCGAAAAGTCGCTTGTCGAGTTCCGCAAGTTCTTCGTTCAGAGTATCCGCTTCATCGTCACGGAACTGTATGGCTTGCTGACCAACACTGCTAAGATTAGGCGTGTCGGTAATGGACGTATTTGTCGGTTCTACTGGAGCATCTGTGTTATTTCCTTCTGTAGGTCGACTAATATTATTGACTACAACCGTTGTGGAGATAGGTTGAGTTGAAATCACCTGCGTTTGAGGCATTGTATTATTTAAGTTAATAGTACGAGAGTTGTGTAAACGACTAGCAACTCTACGCCAATAAGCGCCTGAAGTAGATGGTGTCGAATCTAAAGAAACAAAAGAAAAATAATGTTGTTTTATCAATAAATATTCTTTCAGTTGTATTGCTTGTACCGTCCGACGTTTCCCTTGCCACTGCAGCCAAAAGCGTCGCTTGATTTTCACGATTAAGCTCTTGTGCTTGGCCGGAAAGACCCATTCGTGTTCGTGGATCGTTAAGCATACGGGATATAACCTCTGTCATCCGACTCATTATGTTCGCTTGCAATTGCGGACGCACCTGCCCAATTTCCACTCGGCCTCTCGGGTAGTTCTCGGGACGCGCGTCCGGTCCTGTGTCAGACCAATCACCACGCAAGCGTAATCTTCGCGTAACTTGTTCTGCCGTTAAAGTGGGAGGAGGAGATGATCTGTTGACATCAGCTGTTCGCCCCTTTTCGTACAGCTCATTTACGTCTACACCGTCACGACGCAAATCAAATAGATACAAATACTCGGAAGAGTAACTAACCAGCAGTTCAGACTCTTCGGGGCTGTATCTAACGCAAGTTATGCGATATTGTCGATTCGTCATCATGGGAATTGGATAGGCTTTAATCGGCTTAGTATGCCTCTCAGTAGTGGGGATAGAGCTATCGCTAAAGTCAATGACCGACAGGTAACGTCGATCATAGACTCGTACAATCGCATCGGAACTACCGACTGCTACATAGTAGTTACTGATGGGCGACAAATCCATGGCATTAACCGCTGATGGGCTGAATATAAGTATATTATCTTTGCAGCATGTCTTATGACAACTCGATATCTGACGTAAATCGAAAAGACGAACTGTACCATCCTCCCCGCAACTTAAAAATGACCTTGGCTCTGAAGGTATGGTTAGTACTTCATATGTTGTACCACTTTTGTGACAATTAAAAAAACTCAATTTAGCCTCATTCTCACTATGTTCATATAAGGGCTGCATAGGAGCAGTCTCTATCGTAGAATCAGCGCCTGGGATCACAGTGTTCACACTATTTAATAACGTTGTATGCTGCCGACGCACATATGGAGCTAACAACTCGGTATGTAACACAATGCCATCTCCAGAACACGATACTATCGAATGACCATTCGACTGTGGCATAAACCGTGCACTAAAAATATTTGCCCTGTGAGCCGTTTTATATTTCAATAATACCTCTTGACTGTGCGGGTTCGTTATAGCAATGCACTGATCATCGCTACCCGACAACAAATATTCACCCGAGCTGCTCCAACTAACAGTGTTCACACAGCCAGAGTGCACATGTAAACGGCTCATCAAACCCAAACGCTGCACATAGTCCAGCGAGTCTGAAAGGTTGGATAATTTTAGGAAGTTTGGCTAATAGAATTAATTATTAATATTTATATACCTTTGGTACTCGCAATATAGTTATGAGTGGCAGTTCGTGTTGAATTTAAACTTTGATTATTATAAACACTTCTAAAGACGCTGGTCTTGTTCAACCGATCGCGAGACATTCTATGTAGCGTCGCCAAATTCACGTTGCGTGTACGTTTTAGTTATGTAGGCACTTCTTGGAGAAAGAGATGGGCTATAAAGATCCTTAAAGCAATAGAACCGTACGATAACTTAGAGGATTAGTAGAAATCTATTGTTATCGTACTTTACCAACTTTTATTGTAGCACTATAGTCTTCTTAATAAATGTGTACATACATATGTAAGTAAGTGCCTATGTTATATTCACACTTTTCAAATAAGGTGCAAATGACGCTACGAACAATCTACACTAGACCTTATCTTTTGCTATAAACAAAAACTGTGACTAGGAAAATACTATATATTTGTATATATTCACTTATGTATGGAAATATATAGAAATTGAAGAAATAAGATAATCAAATATTGCATATTTCTATATGCATACATACCAAAATGTGCACACTTACATATGTACGTATACGCTCACATTTAATGGGAAACATTTTTTTTCGAGCGTTGTTTATTAAATGGAATTTAACTTATTGTGACCAAACGACTTTAATAGTTTGTTTAATTCGAATATTTAAAATATGGCTTTACAAACTTACTTACATACATATTAATGTTTGAATGTATATATGGAAATATATGTAAGATTAATCAATAAAAGAAAGTTCCGTGACTGTATAATGCAATATAATTCAAAAATTGTTCTACATAATCTAGATGAGTTGGAAATGCCTTATCTTGAAAAAAAAGGAAGCCTCTTAGTATTTATTATTCATGAAAAACTTTGAAAGACACCTGTAAAGAGCGTTTCTACGTATCGGCTACACTAAATGTACTTGTTTATATATGTATATATAGTACTTATGTACATTATAACAATTGACGACAAAAATGTGAAATAGCTTCCTGCTCTTTTAATAACCAAACTTGCAGATCTGTATAGATGTATTCACCCGGGTAAATATTTCAAGACCAATCACTATACACACATACAATACTTATAATTTTGAACGTTTATGTCCTTCACTATTTTTAATTATTTCACCCTTAAATAATTTAAATAATCTTTTATAACAAATTATATATAAATTACTACACTCGAAATTTGATTTTCACTCTATCGTCATTACAAAAAAATCCGTTGTTTATAAAGATTTGATAGTTCAAACGTCCGCAATGACTACAGCAAATTCTTGTCAAGGTTTTTATTAATTTTCACATTGTACGTTTTTATAAGAATTTTAGTAGAAAAAAATCGAATAGTTAAAATATGACTTAATATTTCAATATTTTGTCACTTTTCGCAGCAATTGACCTGCTCTTAGCACATCGCAGTATATTTCCCAAATATTGTGCTATTCGTATTTCTTTCCCCAGTCCCAGAAATTACCAAATTGTATAAATTTTTTCTTTGTTTTTATCGCTCCTTGTCATTTCGTGCAAATGCCTCTTCTTATTACTTCCACACACTACATGCAAACAAGCTTATTTTTAAGTATTTGCTTCTCCATTTTCTATTTATCCTACTGATTTAAAATTTTTGTTTACATCGCTCTTTCGCATTCGTTTGCCATTTTTATTTTGCTAACGTCATTTGGTTACTAATAAATATTGCTAAATATAAGAAAATGGGCAACCCTATAAATTTTGCTTATATCCTCTAGGCATATTCGTTAATAAAACAACATTTGTTTTATTATATGTTATTACATCTGAGCTTCTCTCTTGTCACTTTTGTAATTATTAAAGCATGAGCTGCAATTATGCGGATAATCTGTCACCATATGGTAATAAAGGTATTTTGGGTATACCGGAGGTAAGTCTGAATTGCATTAAAAATACATTTTCACAATTCTCATTAATTAAAGTAGGAATTCGATAGTGCAGAATCGGTGGAGAGAAAATGTGAAGAATTAGTGGACTGGATTCTGGCGGCGAGAGGGCGCGTAGTGGTGCACACAGGAGCAGGCATAAGCACCAGTGCTGGTATCCCCGATTTTCGGTAAGGCGATCAAAAATTTCATTTTTTCATTTGCATTTCAAAACCACATTTTTGCAGTGGGCCAAAAGGAGTATGGACCTTAGAAGAAAAAGGTGAAAAGCCTAAAATAAATGTATCGTTCGAAGATGCCATTCCTACAAAAACACATATGGCGTTGAAATCATTGAGCGAACAGGGTTTTGTGCGATTTGTGATTAGCCAAAATATCGATGGACTTCATTTGAAGTCGGGTTTCTCACGCCAGAACTTAGCCGAACTTCATGGCAATATGTTTATAGAACAATGTAGTAAATGTAGGCGGCAGTTTGTACGGTCGACTGCAGCGAAAACAGTGGGCCAGAAGCCATGTGGTGGGATGTGTCGATCAGGCGAATTTGGTCAAGCACGTTCATGTCGTGGTGGCTTGCTTTTGGATAATGTTCTTGACTGGGAGGCCGATCTTCCAGAACGCGACTTAGATATGGCTTTCATGCATTCCACGTAAGTCATTAGTTCAAACAGTAAAAATACATAATAACTGGATATGTCGTTCAAGTCTAGCCGATGTAAATATAGCACTGGGCACAACTCTACAAATCATACCAAGTGGGAACTTGCCACTGAAAAATAAGAAATACGGTGGCAAAGTAATTATATGCAATCTTCAACCTACTAAACATGTGTGTAAATATATATAAAACGTATTATTTTGTTTTATTCTATAATTAAATATTTAATTTTAGGACAAAAAGGCTGATCTAATAATATCTACCTATGTGGATGACGTTTTGGAGAAAGTATGTAAACGTTTAGGTATCGAAATACCCAGTTATAATGCTTCAGAAGACCCCACCAAAGCTCCAACTGCCCTAAACTCTGAGTGGACTATACCGGCACATACGGTCAAAGAGTTGGAAAAAGAATACAATGCAAAATTAAAAACTTTTAAATCGCAACAGAAGCAGAGTACTGACCTTCATAAATCCATAACGAAAGAGATGAAAAATAAAAAGCGCAAGCACGAAAATTAATGATGCTCTTTGTCTATTATAAGAACATTTTAAGCCGAAACCATGCTAAACTTACAGCCCAGCTTACTCATCCAAATGCATTTATGCATTTAATAATAACTGCTAAAGCATTCGAATATAGTGTATAAAACCTTCAGATAATGTAAGCAAAAATCATTGTAACACTATTTTGTCGAATATCTACCCCTGGAATCAGTTAAGATATGCATTTTTAGATGTTTTAATATACAATTTTTTACTTTAATCTCTCGCTTCAATTTGTGTACAAAAATCATAATACATAAAAACATTAAATGTCATTTAAAAATAGTATTATTACAAATATAAATATCGGCATATTGCCAAATATAAAATGTTACTCTTAAAATACAATAAAAAATAAATTTATAAAATATCTTTTGCGCAATTCTTATTTATAATTTTAGTCTTAATAGAGAAAATGAAAATATATAGTCGCCTTATTCGATTATTACGAACATCAATTGTAGTGTATAAAAATAATGTCAAGAATATCAATACAGGTGGTCTCCATTGTATGTGAGAAGTGTGGAGGTTAAGGTAAATGCGCATCTGAGGGAAATTACTCTGCATCTAAACTTCTTTTAGCTCAACTGAGTACCGTTATTTTTTGTACTTCCATCACTGGTTGTACTCGAACTTTTTTATTTAATTGCATATTGTCCGAATGTCGATTGAAACATCAAAATATCGCTTAACAACTACTTATTTGATTAACAACTCTACAAAAATTGAATTCCGCTACTTTATTCTGTTTTATTGGTTATACAGGATGTGTATGTATGTATATGTATGGATATTTGTATTTGTTATTTTGCATTTCTAATTCGATAATAATATAGCTTTGCAGCATATTAATTTATAAAATATCCACTTTTCTTTAGGTTCATGTTATATATTTAGAAGAATACTTGTAGATATCTATGCTTGATTATCGTTAAAATTCTCCTTATTTGATTCATGAAGACTTTAGAATTAGATTTTCTATGGCTAAAACTGCGCGAGTAGCACCTACAATGTACTCTATTTTATGCATGATTTCAGGTTCGCGAAACAAACAGCATAACTTGAAAACAACGTCGAAGAAGGCATTTAAAAATATGCATGTATTCATACATACATAAGCATACCACAGTATGCACAAACACCGTATATATGTTTATACATTTCCAATTTTATGAATCCAATATGTTCTTCCGGTTTTAGTAAGTGCATTCGACTCGTGTGCACCGTGGTTATTTACTACTAATAAAAAGAAATGAATTTTCACTTTTTGGCAATTGAACTAAGATTTAAGATATATGTATATAATTCAACTATTTCATTCAGTATTTTTATTATTCATTTATCTTTATTTTGAAAATCATTGCTTATTTTTACGCTTAGTTTTCTTATCTATCATAGTCCAACAATTATTGATTAAATACCAAATATGGGTGCTCCAAAGGCTACGGAAACGCTATACAAGCGCATCTACAATATGGAATTATAGTATTTTTTATGATTTATCTTGTGCATGCACTCGGACGCTCGAGTTTGATTGAATTTGCATTGCCTTGCATTTGACTTTCTTTCCAAGTATTTTGCAAATTTTACCGCTATGTATAACTGATCTATCCGAAATTGATGAAATGCAATTTTTACATATTTTTTTAAGCATATATGTATGAGTTTTTGTTTATTATATTTAAATGATTTCTTATTCAATAATTTAGTAAATATTATTTATATGTATATATATATATAAATAATTCCCGTTTAGAACAGTAAAACGATTTTATGGTAAGAACTTTTGGTGTTGCTTCTCCAATTTTATTCGATACTTAATGTTAATTTTACGAGTAGATATCATTTATAAATAAAAAACTACTTGCATACATATATGTACAAATAAATCAAAAATTTCAACAAAATTTAAATTAATTAGAAATTCTTTAAAATAGCTCACATATTATATACTACTTTGTATATTAAATATGTACAAAAAAAAGAGAAAAAATTACAAAATATAATAAACATCGCCGTAGGCGTATTTAATCTTTTGTAAGTATGATCACCGTAGACTTAACTTAATATATTTCATATGTTTATAAACTCTTTAAGTGTAAAGGAGTGCACCTCCATGGGTGTGCGCATTTTATAATGAAATTGTGTATTTATAATTAATTAAAAATCGGTATGAATAAAACTAAACATGGTTTGAAATGGCAATATGTGCATAAAATAAAAATCTAAAAATATATATGTAACCTCTCAATGCTGGTGAAGTTATCGCTGCAATTATAAAAATCAAATTTGGAACCCGATCATTTCTCCCTTTTAAAAATATAGTTTTTTTACGAGTATTTTCTATGTGCTACACAAATGGCAACTTGAAATTGCTCAGCACCAACGTGACGAAGCAATTAAACAGTAAAGTACGCGTTCAAAGAACACAAATAGGACGCAATATAAGTATATAAAAGCAATCATTGCAACTCAATATTTCTATCCCACACCAACTGTTTAAAAATAAGGAAGTGGGAACCAAGTAAAGCACTAGCGCGTGAATTTCTGTCTACTGCCGCTTTGTCAATTCTTGCAAACTCCGGCGGTATTCACTGGTGTTGCAGCAATTGGTGTTGCGCCGTTCGGCAGCTTAACGCTATTAAGACTATTGCTGCTGATATTCGCCAAATTATTATACTTCGTTGTGCCAGATGTCTTCAGTAGAATAATCTTCTGATTCAAATTGCTCGCGTTGTTGTGATGTTGAAGTGGTTGCTGCTGTTGTAGATGGTGTGCTTGTTGGTGCAACAGTGTGCTATTGCCATGATTGATCAAATGTGAAGCAGCGTTCGTTACTGTGTGTAGAATATTGCTTTGATTGCTGCCACCAGTTGCTATTAAATTTACTCCAACCCCACTCGTTGTCAGTTTTTTTGTTAAACCCAACGACGTACTAGATGCTGTATTTCCTAATTGATGCGTTGGTGCAGGTGTTATTGTTACGGTACTAGGAGCTAGTGCATTCATAGCTGCGGTTTGTGTTGATGCAGCTAACGAGGATGCTGGCACGATTGTTGTCACACCGTTTTCATGTTGTATGGTATTGTTATTGTAGATTGCACGAGATGTAGTTAATGTCGCTGATGTTGCCTTGTTGTGAGAATTTCCTACTGATATGGCAGATATTGTAGCGGGGGTGACTGGAGAGATTTTTAAGGATGGTGTAGCCGAACCAATACGCGAGACCTTAAATAAATATTTTATATTTATTTTGAGTTATTTGATTTTTTCCTGTACCAAATAATTTATACATACATTAGTTGCTGATTGTTGTTGTTGAAAATGTTGCTGCATAGCCCCAGCACTGGAATTTGCCATCATAGCCAAATGTTGTTTGCGATTCTGCAATAATTTTGCAGCTACCTCATTACCAGTAAGCATTAAATTTTGTGGCTGACCATGTATCTGGACGCCACTTGCCAAAAACATCGTATGCACATTGCCTATTGCTGCACGAGCTGCCAGTTTTTTCTCTGTATCCTCCTGCTAAACACATATTTTTAATATATGTACATATTTTACTTAATGAAAAATTATTATAATATTCGAAATGGAACTTACCAGAGGACTTGCCGATTTTCTATCCTGTAGATTTTCGTCGAATCCGGAATCAGAGGAATTGTCACTAAACTTTGGTGCAGTCGAGGATGATGAGGAAGAAGCAGCCGAAGAGTTGGAGCATGTGGATGATGGTGACGAACCGACGGGATAGTATTGCGTACTCTGCTGATTGTGCCCGCCCGTTATTGGTTTTGAGACCACATATGATTTTGTCACGTTTCGCATTACTGGTTTTATATCTTGGAAATCGCCAGCCTTAATACGCTCCACAGTCGCTGACGAGACTGGTGAGGCTGTGGACGTAACACCAATTTTTTCCAAAGAATGCTTGAAAATTTTTCCCGCCTTTATTTTATGTAAAAGCCTATTGCCCCCGATTATATTTGTTGTTGGTAAGGGTGGTGAAATTGTAGTAACCTTGGCAGTTGAATGCCTTGGCATTTGCGCACTCACAGATGTTGCATTGGAAGAAGAAATGCTCGATATGGCAGATACATTTGTGGTATTTATTGCAAGCGGTAATGATGTGGAAACGACAATATTTGAGTTGCTTCCAATCGATATTGCTGACGAATGCGGTGTTGAGCCACTGTGATTTGCAATGTGTGTGGTGCTTTTAATTATAACGGGAGTGTTTGTTGATACTGCCAGAGATTCAGTCTTATTTGGGGAATTTGTAATATTATTATTAACAGCGAGATCCACTTGAGGAAAACTTTCCGACTGTCGTTTGAAGAACAAATGATGCTTCTTCAATACTGGTGTACGATTGGTTTTTATTGCATTCACTGGATTGGGCAACGGAGGTGGACAGACGCTAGCCACCGATGGCGTAGATAATTGAACTACGGCTGGCATTGTAGCGATGATTGTCTTTTGCAAAGTAGATGACAGTTCCTCATTGGTCGATGACTTGGTCTCAGTATGCAAAATTTGCGAGCGTTTATGTTCCGCGCAGACTTCAAATTTTTCAACATCGAGTAGTATTGCTCCAGCTAACGATGGGCACACATACATCATGCCACAGCAAGTCTTACGTTCTTGCCATTCCGTTTCATCAAAGAATTGTGTTTTATCACTGACCAGTTTTAATGTAGACCGATTTCTAATAGGAGGCATACATTTACGTCGTTTGCTTCCTGTTTTTAGAGGACTCTTACAGCGATTATTGGAAACATTACTAATATTGGTTGCCCTTCGGGAGGCACGGTTTGCAGATGCACGGGTTTGGGTTTGAAATTGCACTGTTGAATTATTTACGTTTACATTTCCTCGTTTCGAATCGTAAACATCACCGCCTTCGCCGATATCTTCATAGTCGCTATCCATTGAATCAAGTGTTGCAGAAAACAAATGTTGGTCCTTCCAGGTTTTTAACTCAGGGACAGAAGATCGTCTACATTCATCAGTTTTCCTTTCGGAGCAGGCGCCGGCGCCTAATTTGCTTTTTTTACTCTTTTTAAATATTTTGGAAAATTTTTCGGAAATGAGTGACTTTGAATTGGGTGCTCGTCGAGAATTTGTATTATTACTTGAAGCACTATGCGCTGTAGCTTCCGAATCGTCGCGACTTTTTTTGTGTTTTGAGATGGATTTTGTTCCGGGTCCCGCACGAGCGTCAACCACCTATAATAATTAATTTTAGATAAACAATTACATATACTGATTAATCAAAAAGAAAATACGTAATTTTTAGTTATATATATTAAACTTACATGTCCCCAATGTCGGGTGCTGCCTCCTGGAAGCCGTTTAAAACGTTTCACCAGCAAAACACATGCATTGCAAATTTCTCCATGACGAGGATATTTCAAGTTGAAACATTTCATTGAGTCCTGTTCGTATTTACGTGAGTCAGTAAAACGTGAACTACTCGACTTTGCACGACAAATGCAACATCCTTCAGCCGAGCGATAAACTCGTGGTTTGTGAAACGAGAACATTTTATTATATACTTTCCGATTTTTTTGTCTTTCTTTAATTTTATTGGACTTTCTTATTTTAACCTTCCGATATGATTTACAAGTTGATTTTACGATGTTTTCGATATCTTTGAGTTACATCTTTTCGCAAAATTTCTTACCTGAAAAAAAATTTAATATATATACACATATTAGCATTGTTTTATATTTGAAATACAGAAAACGGTGGTATTCTAGTTCAGAATATATTTTTGAACTCTCTATTAATGGCTTAGAGAAATTTCTTAATAACTTTTTAAATGCATGGGTAGCAAAACAAGTAGGGATACTTTCAATAATAAACTTTTTACAATTTGATTTAATACAAAAAAGTTATCATTTAGTTGTCATTCGCTTTTGAATTTGAATATGAAATCGCAGCTTTGTTTTGATTTGTGCCGTTTGTTGTCAAGGTGTAAAAAACTTGAGAGCACAATTTGCAAAAAGTGTTGACGCAATCAAGCTTTTATCTCTCTCTCATTCATGCATTTATTTCCTTTTCAGCTCTCCTTAAGAAACTGTTGAGCTATTTGTCTCTTTTGCTCTTTTAAAACACACAATACAAATTGTAAATGAAAATGTATACCAGTTAATAAAACATCTAATCCAGCTATATAACATTTTGATCACAAAATCACATTCTTTATTTGTCACAATTTTCGTGGGGAATTCTAATAATTTTTTTACCTATTTCTATTACTAGTATTCTACCGACTGATATCGACAACAAGTAGCTCAATAAAACTAACAGTCTTCGTTGACAATTTAATAATTTTAAATTTAGCATTTTTGCAATGTTTATATACATTCAAACATGTATGTTCTATATGCACATAGATATTTCTATTCTATTCACAAGTAATTAACATTCACAGACATGCGTGCACTATGTTAGATTAAATAGTAGTTGAGCACTAACAGTGTTATATTCTCTTGCCTTTTCGTTTTACTATGCATACACACCATGGATGTCATTAAATTGAGTATTTTGTCCAACTTTTCTCTTGGATCACTTGTCTCTTGCTGTAATTGTCAGTTCTTAAGTTAAGATGTTTAAAATTAGCCCCAATGCATGAAAAGGTAGTAATGCAAGAAGTGAAAAACGGTGCAACACAAGAGTGGCAAGTAACATGGTTGAAAAACGAAAAGCTGGTTTTCTGTCCATACGTTCATGAGAATGCATACTTAAGGTTGTATGTATATAAACTCACAAATATCTGCAGCAGAAAAAATGAGAACCTAACAGGGTTAGGGAATGAACAAATTGATGTAATATGAATTTCACCGTAAAATATATACATATACCTATGCATATTTAAAATATATGTTCGCTTCAAAATCAAAATATCGCGACAGGTACTAAACATTTTTCCCAATATATACCTATTCTTTTATTTAACGGCTTCTAAAATAGTTATTAACACACAATTATGAATTGCCATGACTAAAATTGGATTTTCCCTAGTTTCCACAAAAATGCATAAAATACTGCACACACAAACTACGTACCGTATTACTCAAATTAACTATTTTTCAGAAATTGTCTACAATTTTAGTATTTTTATAATTATCACTTTAAGTAAAAAGTAATAGTAACTATTTTAAAACGAACAAGAAATTCACATCCGAACACCACAGCTACTAAGAAAAACTGAATTTCATAAACTACTCGTATATTTGCATCTATACGCAAGTTCACTTCTGCTTCGACACTTTTGTCCGTCCAATAATTCTCCACATTATTACCGCCGTTTCAGACTGTTGCGGCGGTTGCGGACCCAAGAAAACGAAATACACAAAAATTCGAAAAGTCACACAAAGAGGAATGTATGAATATGAAACGCGTAAAAAGAATAGAAGAAACGCGCGCACTCACACCACGGCCACTGTTACGCGACGGTCAAGTAGATATACATATACGAATATCCGGAAACAACAAAATACTTCAAATAAATTCACTATATACTTACGCATATGTTATAAAGAGTTATAAGAGTAAAAACTGAAATGAAGGCAAATTTATCACAAAAGCGAACAACTGACAGTATTATTTACTATAGAAAGACGTACTCTTTTTTGATTAGTGTCTAAATTATGAACAGATTTAAATACATGCATATGTAATTGGTACTTTGTTGTCGCGTGTGTAAAGTTGAGTTGGCATATTTAACAAAGGAAACTGAGGAAAATACGCGACCAACTCAATTTTATGTATCATATACGATTTTACGGGGTCAGTAAAAAATGTCAGAATCGTGTGTGAAAAAGCACGAAACATTACCGTTTCTTTTCGACTTTTTCGCATTCGCTTTTAACAAGTTTTATTTTCTGCTTACACCAGAGAATGGAATAACAAGAAATGAAACTGATAAGCAGCTGTTCAGGGAGAGTTTGGGGTCGTTCTCTCTCTTCCTCGGCAGAGAAGATAAAGAAACGAAAATGGTAAACATAACAAAACAATGAAATAATGTACTGCCGAGCAAAGAAGCAATATCAATTCTCATTGAAAGATACACTACCAATACGAGTACGTGATTACAGTGCCGTAGCCGTACCAGAATTCTCTCTATTAAGCATTAACAACGCAGACTCAACTTTAGCTTTGTACTCACTCACTTCAGTGGGAAAACGTAAACGTATATAGACAACTTCTGGGCTATGGGGGGTTTTCACTTCTCCAATGCCATACTTTCTTCAAATATATACATTTGTAGGCATATCCACGTACACACACATATATCTTTTACACTTCCCTACAACCATCCGTACATTTTGTATCACTATTTGTGTAAATGTAATGCAATCTTTCATTCCCTGACATTTATATATATATATTATTGGAGAGATTATGTGTATACAAACGAATCAGAAAATGGCGCAAAAACGAGCACATGTGTATGTACATTTGTCGGGCTTAGATGACATGAAGTCAAAACAAGTTAATCGGTTTCTCTTTTGCAAGTATTTATTATTCTCGCATACATATCCGCATGATTACCTGTTTTTTTATATACATGAATCGTATTTAAAATACACATATGTATGTATGTATGTATGTCCATTTATACAGATTGTAGCAATCAACAGCCTTCAATTAAATTTTCACATTGGCGTTTATTTTTTTGCATCTGAACTAAGAAGGAAGCTGCCGTGGTGACACCTTTTAGGAACAAATGCTCAAAAACATAATCAACAGTAGCCCTCAATATATTTTTATGCATATGCGGTCTTCTACTCATTTCAAGTATTTAAACATACATATGTGGGTATGTGTATTACATTCTAATAAGAGTATAACATTTTAATTTCTATGTTTAAAGTAGGTATACTCTCAACCGCAATGGTAGTGGAGTTGTACCCTTAAGGACTAACACTACAACCAAACCCACAACAGTAAGGTATACGTAACACGACTGAACCCGGATTTACATATGTACATATATCAGATAAAGGACTGTTAACTATGCAGAATTCCTTAAAATTATTATCGCAAGGTTTTCACCATTGACAATTGCAACCACTAAAATAGCAGACCCGGCTATCTTGAAAAGAAGCTTTAGATAAGTCGATTACTATTTCTGTTTATATTCTTTTCTCTTAGTATAGACATACATATGTACATATTTATTTGCCTGCAAAATATTTACCTCACAACAATACAATATTTATGTATATTCTCGCAGCCGCGCTCTACACTCTGTTTTCGTGCGCGCTCATTGACATTTTGTTTTCTCTTTCTTTTTTTTTTATCGGTTTTCGCATTTGTTTTTGTCCATTCTATTGTGGCTTTTGACGACAATTCTCTTGGTATGGACATTTATTAAAGTGTCTCCCTTCAATCCCATTCGTATTTTTTCTACTGTTTCTACCATATCAAATGTAATTGGCACGGATTTTTAGTGTGCAATTTACCTATTCATTTCTTCACTTTGTTTTGTTTGGCTCGTGTTCATTCTCTGCAGCTGCATGCAAAAACTGTACTTGCGACGATTCACGACCGACCAACTATTGCGCACAACCCAAAGCGGAACAAATACTAAGCTTTACTACTACACAAATACATGTAAACATCGTTTGCCCGTTGAGGTGTCCATTTGTATTGTATTTGATATGAAATTCTGGTCATTTATGCACACATTTGTCCGTTAAGTGAAATAACGGAAAACACACAAAATGCTAATCAATACGTCAAGGGGAACTTTAAAGTTATACATTTTTGCATTTAACCTGAATGAATTTAAACATTCAACTGTGTTTGCAATAGTAGCAGTTTTGATTGTTAGTTAGCCCGATGTTTTCGTTTTTAGGCCAAAGTATTGTTTTACTTTCTCTTCTTCTTTCAATAGTGTTGCCAACCTTCCTAATAATGCACAACATTCGCGTTGTAACAACTGAAATATTCAAATATTCAACTGAAAATTGTATTTCGCACTTTTATCAAATACCAAATTCCAGGTGATATTGATAAAATACCAAATACCTACAACAAATTTAAAAACATTATTTAAAAGAAATAATCTTCACCACCAATGGGTATAAAAAAAAACATTTTGTCAATGAACCACTTATAACATGTCACAATGTCATTTTAACAGCAGGAAATGTGGACATGTATTCATATGTTATTGATTAAATATTTGGATACGCACGAATATCATGTCGAGTCTAACGGCAACACTGCCAGTAACAAACGGCCCTGGCACTTTCCAGTTTTGCGACAAGCATACATACACAGGTGCATATTAACAATCGGCCTACAACAATCACCATTAAGTTGGTGAGTTACACATAGTTTACTTTTGTTTGCACAATGCGCATGTATAACTATTGAATGCAAATTTGTAATAAAAAAAGTAAAAGCTACTTCTCAGCGAACTTAATATAACGATTATGCACTTAGTTAACTTTAACAACCGCTTTTATGAGCACGTCAAACAAATATCAACATATGTATCTCTAAACGCACATTGTCACACAAGTTCGTTGAAACATACACATATTGACTAGCATATTAAGCGTAGTCTGACACATGCACATCAAAAAATTAAACTCAAATTCAGTTGATTACAATTTTCAACAGGCAAACGTGGGTAGGTACATAACAACCCAACAAACGAGTCTGTCAATGAGAAGCATTTAACACGGGGCTCTCTGTATCCAACTAGTGTTGACGCCAATACTACTAAATATGTATTAAATAACAAGCGACTATGAAGAGCGAGTGGAAACGTAAGATTGAAAATCACATTGAAAGTGTGGACAACACAGCTAAATTGTTTGCTATATACTAGAACTAAGCCTCTTTGAAAGAAAACTAAACCGGCTGTAATGCATAATATTTGCAGAACTTACAAATTGCATTTTGTTTAAGTTTTGTATAGTGACTTAGAAATTATTAAGCCACGCATTTATATACATATAGTATATGTGTATGTATTTGCGAATAAACAAGGCAACGTATTCTTACGTTTTCTACACACCCACCTGTACGTACGTAGAAGCAAGCTCTGTTATACACACTTTTATATATCTAAGTTTATATACATATATCTATAAGGGTGCTCAGTAGGGCGGGTGTATATAATAAAAATAAAACATTTGGATGCATTTTTTCGTAAAAAATACGTGTATGTGCATATTCGGTAATTTTTTAAATTTTAGATAATCTTAAAAATATCTAAGGAGTAAAAATAACTTCTGCTTTAATTCGCATTTATAATTAAAAGCAACGCTAAGGTACATCCAGTAAAATGACGAGACACTTGGATTTAGCTTTAAATGTACCCCGGGATTGCCGAAAATAATAACTTAAATTACACCAAAAACGAAAGTCTGTGCAATAATAAAAGTATTTCAACACATAATTTGGCCATTAACCACAAAATAAAAATCTCACCTGTAACACGAAATCAATTTTTGGTTTTGGAACTTGTTATTTTATTATTATAACTGATTAAATGTTCGCTATTTCAATTTCAGTTCTTTTAAAACACTTTATAATAAAATTTGTACATGTACTTTTTGTCATCAAAATTGAAAATTAGATATACAAATTACACCCATACGCGTCCAACACGGAATTACTGCCGTTTCTGATGGAATTCACTACGGAATGAATTTTTAAAATGGTCTGCGCACTCAATACAGAGTATATACTCTGCTCAATGCATATTCACTTTTCTGTTGATTTTCGTATCACTTTTGGTTTGTTTCTACATTTGGTTGGATTCTTTTATTTCTTGTTTATCAGCTGTTGCCTATCTACCGCAATCTCTATTTGTTTCTTTTCTTATTGCTTTCCTTTACTACTACTTTGTCGCATACGTTCTTTAGTTCATTTCTACATTTGTTGGGATTTTCTTTTCGCGTACTCGAGAATGATAGCTAGATAATAGCGAGAACAATAATTCATTTCGCTAGTATTGTTATTTCTCGTTCTTGGTTTTTGTTTTCATTTCTTTTCGCTATGGTCTAATTATGTATTTATAGGTAACTTGTTTTGGGCGAAATTCAATGACGCCTATCAATGAAATATAACGTTTTTAAGTCAATTAATAATAAAATAATAATTAAATTTTATTAAATTGTCCCATTTACTCATGATTTTGCTGCTATATTGAAAGCAGATTAATAGCGGGATTCCTTAAAGCTTTGTGTTCTCTGCCGTAACCAGTCTCTCGTCTATATTTGAGGTATTTTAAGTTAAAATCTCAATATGTGAATAGATACTATTCACTAAACAGTCTCTAGCGTTAGTCTCAAAATATTGCCTCAAATTTGAGACCTGGTAGTTAGCGGGTCACAAAAATAAAAAGAACTCTTGTCTGCCATTTTGAATATACTGAATAGAGATCATCATAGATATKAATCGATGGTCGTTTTTTTTATATTTTGTAAGCAGCTCAAACACGGAAAGATTAAAAATAAATAAATTTTATATAAATTTCGTAAATATTATGAAAAAAAGTGAAAATATATTTACATTTTTATTATTTATTTGACTATGTTATAGAAAATTTAATATTTGTTAAAAACATCTCTGAATAATGAAATGTAATAGATTTTGTGACTGTCACAGAATAGCAAAATCGTCTCAAGTCTCAAAAATTGTCTCTAACTTAAAATCTCAAATTTACCGTGCGATTCTGTACTGTGATATAGTATCAAGTCTCTAAATTTGATAGAGACAAATTTTGAGACTTGAAACAAGTTTGCTATTCTGTAAGTGATAGTCACAAAATCTATTACATTTAATAATTCCGAGATGCTTTTAAACTTGAATGAAAATAAATATGTCGATAACTAAAATTAAATTTCTATAACATAGTCAAAAAACATAATTATCAATCAAAATAAAAATATATGTTGACTTTGTTTCATAATATTTTCGAAATTTTTGTAAAATTTATTTATTTTTAACTTTTTCGTGTTTGAGTTGCTTACAAAATATAAAAAAAATTATAATCGATTAATATCTATGATGATCTCTATTCAGTATATTCAAAATGGCAGACAAGAGTTCTTTTTGGTTTTGTGACTTGCTAACTACCAGGTCTCATATTTGAGGCAATATTTTGAGGCTAAAGCTAGAGACTGTTTAGTGAATAGTAACTAGTCATAAATTGAGATTTTTCCACAAAATGTCTCAAATAGAGATTAGAGACTGCTTACAGAATCCCGCTATTAGAGACATGAGACTGTATCAGAGTGCAGAATCGCACGGTAAAACATACTCAAAATTTCCAGTCTTATCGAAATATCTGGCAACTACTTATTCCTAGTTTCATATATTGTGATTTTTTGCGATTGGAGTGTTAATAAATAATTAATTGTATATGACAGAAGTTTATTGAAAACTATTACAAATTAAAATGTCAGTACCACCGAAGTTTGCTGGCACCGGACTAGAGGAAGTGAATATTCCAGGTCAAGCATATTTAAGAGAAGCCCTCACATCGTGTACCGATCCCTTGAAGGCGATTGAAAGCTTTCAGGTATGTGTGATAAAATTCGACAGCACTCGAAATAATTATTTTCGTTAATAGCTGGAAAATGGTGTACTATTGCCGTCTTTGCGTCCAATGCTGCCATTGCTTGACTTACATGGTGTTCGCCGTTTGGACTTCCACACATCCCTAATGGAGGTGAGTAGTAACAAGACATTGCTGGAGCGATAACAAATAATTCTCTTCGTAGGAGCTGCGAGAAAAACTAATTGCTCATATTAATGAATTGGGACAAAAGGATCCACGTGAACGCGATAAAAAGTTGAGAGAATTGTTGATTAAAAGTTTTCCTGTTGTGCGAGTTAAGGCGCTCCGGCCTGTAGTAATGGCAATTTTACGTAATACCCAACATATTGATGACAAGTATTTGCGAATACTGGTACGGGATCGCGAACTTTATTCGGATACGGATACAGAAGTAAAAAGGCAAATTTGGCGTGATAACCAATCGCTGTTTGGTGATGAAGTTTCACCACTTCTGTCACAATATATTCGTGAAAAGGAACATGTATTATTTGATCACACCAATTTGAACAATCTATTCTTTCATCCCTCACCTAAGGTTCGTCGACAGGGGGAAGTAGTGCAAAAGTTGGCGAATATGATTGGACAAAGTGTCAAACTGTACGACATGGTATTGCAGTTTTTACGAACACTATTTTTACGTACCCGTAACGTTCACTATTGTACTCTTCGTGCTGAATTATTGATGGCACTCCATGACTTAGAGGTACAAGAAATTATATCAGTAGATCCCTGTCATAAATTTACTTGGTGTTTGGATGCCTGTATTCGGGAGAAAAATGTGGACATAAAAAGGTCACGTGAGCTGCAAGGTTTCCTGGATAACATAAAACGTGGTCAAGAGCAGGTTTTAGGTGATTTGTCTATGACTTTATGCGATCCATACGCCATAAATTTTCTGGCAACATCAGCAATAAAAATTTTACAGCATTTAATTAACAACGAAGGACTACCTCGAGATAATACTATTCTCATTTTACTATTGCGTATGCTCGCTTTGGGATTGAGTGCATGGGTAATGATCGACTCGCAAGATTTTAAGGAACCAAAGCTCGACTGCCAGGTTGTAACAAAGTTTCTGCCGGCGCTAATGTCTCTCATGGTAGATGATCAATGTCGCAGTTTGCACTCGAAACTGCCTCCAGATGAACGTGAATCAGCACTTTGTACAATTGAACATTCAGGCCCAGCACCAGATGCAGTTGAGGCCTATATACAAGAAAGCTCCGTAGCCAGTATATTGGCTATGTATTATACCTTGCACACGGCACGAGTAAAAGACCGAGTTGGCGTTTTACGAGCATTAGCCATATTATCGGCATGTAAGGACGATCGAGCATACGAGGATCCCTTTTTACATTCACTTGTAAGTAGTGTCAATGCACAAGAATCACTTATATTTTAAAATCTTGTATTTTTAGATCGCTTTGCTAATTCCAATGGCTGAAGAATTTTCTGCTGAAGATTTCTGCACAACACTGTTTGATGAGTTTCTTTTCGTTGGATTGACTCGTGATAATGTTACAAGACATATGTTAAAACTTTTGTGGTATGTGCACAATAAATTACCTCCAGGAAGATTGGCCACACTCATGAAAGCTATACAGCCTACAACAGGCCATAACGAAACAGTACACAAATTGTATGAAACACTACAAGAACGAATTGGTACAACCATTCATGAAGGCCCAATTTCAGAGCAGCAAGAGGTGGATTTCGACTCACCCTTAAAGAGTGTACCCACCCCAGGGCCGGCTTATATGCAATAGATTTTAGATAATTTTTATAACATAAATTTTTTAAATAAAGTAACCACACAAAATATTTAATTTTTGGTTCTATTTTTAGAAATTATATTTTTATATACAATAAAAAACGTCCACATGCCTGTTGAAAAAAGCCATTTAAATACTATTTAACTTTTGGGCAGTCGTTAGTTTTTTTTTGCATTAAACTTTTAATAACACTGGCATCTTAGAGCCTATATCGAAGCACTATTCTCCTCTGGCTTTGAAGCACATGATTCCGTCTCTTCGTTTATTTGTGGTATTGCCATAACGTCATCGGTGTCCATACTGGCGACAACAGTTCTCGTCTTGGAACAAAACTGGAAAATCTCGTTGTATTCCATGTATAAGCGTTGCCACTTTATGTGCGCTTTAAGTACACCCAGTACATTTGCCAGCAGTTGGTGCTTTGGCACAGACTTTTATAATAAAATATGTATTAAGACATTATAAGTTATCAATAGTTGTAATATATTTGTATTACCAGTATTTTGTGTTCGTATGTAACGTTTAGTGGCGACGGACCCATCAAATCATCAAGTAGTAATCGCAAATTTTTCTCCGTTCCACTTATTGCCAGCTGATACGCGTACATATTGTACCAGAATATCAACTCGTGAGAGGAGTTGATGGCTTCCGATAGCATAATCTGGTTCTCAATGAAGCTTATTTTTGCACTAGATTGCCAGTCATTTATATTCCTACAAGATGAGTTATCAAAATTTATAAATACACATCGTTTTGAGGAAAATTGTAAAGTATCCCTTATACTAATAATAGTTTACGCTCTTTGATATCTTACATGTCTACGGATGTGCTTTTGGTAGCAAATGTGTTGGTTGCAGTTTGAGTCGAGATGAGTGGATACGAAAAGTAATTTTTCTGAAAATCCTTAGGGATTGTTGTTTGTAATCCATGTCGGATTATAGGATCCTTAGTGCTAAGTACAAGCCAAGATTGCAACTGCTCAGAATAAGAATAAGCATTGCCATTGGAAAACAAAATCATTGGCACTCCATCCTCCGTGATTACAAATTGTACAACGGTACCGAGTTTTCCTCCGATTTCATGGCAGGTCACCGCTAAAAAAATTCGTCGTTCCTCAATGTGCCAAATTCTCAAAATGCCACAATCTGTCACAACACCAACCAAGCGACCGCTGGGACACTATAATAAATAGGATAATACGAGTTCCTAAATTACTTCTAAAAATATTTACTAAAATTCTACTTACAAAGGCACACTGTACTGCTGCTGTGCTTAAACTTATAACCGGAAGTTTTGCTTTGCCTGTGTCCATATCAACTAAGCGTAATGTTCCATCCAAACTGCATAACATAGCGTATTTATGGCAGAAATTCAAATTGACAATTGGGGAACCTTTTCGAATGAAAATAAAGGTAAAAAATTATGAACAATTTTATGAGAGTTAATTATACGTACCTACTAAAATTTCCCAAAGTTTCTCTATTTGTGTTGGTCTGACTATATTGTAACCAGTAACTTTGGCTAGGAGGCCACTGCCAGCACTTAGGTACCCATTGTGAACATGAACTCTGTGGTCTAAGGCAGTTTTTTGAAATTCACATTTTGTGTTTAGGTTTATAAGCAATTTGGGACCAGTTGTGGAGGCTTGATATGGCTTAACTCCTGAGAGCAATGGATTAGTTGTTACAGTTGATGTACCAGTATTAGAGTTTGCAGATGGTTTTGTAGTAACAATGAGCGGAAAAGCCTTTACTGAACTATTTTCGGCCTTCAGTGGCTGCAATTTGGCAGCCGATAATGTAGTTTTAATAAGCCTCGCATCCAAGCATCTGGAATGAAATGTTCTATATAGCGAAATTCTGATCATACAATACATAACATGAAATATACATTTCTTGTGCTTCGGTTATCATAGGCTTCGCAAACGCGCCCATTTGGGATGGATGCATTTCGCTTGATGCAACCTCTGCTGGTGTTGTTAATGAACTGTTCGAATTCCAAGATTTCGATGATTGCGAAGGAGTGTCGTGTTCGCTTTTTGATTCACTGACAATTTAATGCAGACAGATATGTTACGAATACAAAGAGTTTTTAGTTTCTACTTACGAGACATCTTGACTCAGTGCTACAAACACTGGGGTAATACGACGTTTGCCGTCTGCAGTTCGTGTTTCTGTTTGTTTTCTAAGTGCATTAAAGTTAGTCGTTTCTTCGCTTCCGCTTACACACAAAGCAGGAGCAGATGAGTCATTAAGTCCGTTTGAAGTTCCAACTGGCACTGTTGGTTGAGATGTGATAGAATTATTGCTGGTGGGGTTTGCTGCAGGCAGTGTAGGAGCTTTAGGCTTTTCGTTAGCATCCCTGAGAAGTTCTGGATTTTCAATAAGTATGTCAGCTGTACCTGTGGATCCATTCTCAATATTTACGCTTTTGCCATATGTTTTTTGGAACAATGAATTCTGGAAATGTATAGTATTTATATGGGCATGATTTACTAAACACCTTCAACCATACTAACCTTTTCTTCGTCTGAGACTGGTGTGCCCAATTCACTTTCAGAAAATTGTAAGCAAGCAACTGTTCCATCTCCGCTACATGCCATGAGAATGCACTTGGCTGGGCCCCAGGAAAGATCCAAAATACTGTCGCTAAATAAATCATGTATAACTACTAAAGGGCGATTAAGCGCTGTCATCCATACTGACAGCGAACGATCTCTTGATCCCATCGCCAAGCAACAGTACTGTAATTTTCGGTCTGCATTGGACGCTTGTCGTGTTAAAACTGTATCATGAAACCGAACACATGTTACGGCTTTTCTGTGCCCTACAAAATCCTTGTCGCATTTCCATCCTTCGCGTTCAATAATGCGTGCTGTAGGACCACCTCCGTTCATAGCATGTGCCGACACCAAATATAAACCGTCTGGGGACCAAGATAGTCGTAGTATGTGAGTCGTACCACCGCAACCTTTAAATGGTTCTGTGATGGTGCTACTGCAACTCCAATCACTTGTCTTCCACATTTTAACACTGCGATCATCACTTTGTGACGCCAAAAATTTGCCTAGTGGGTCCCAAGCAACCCCTTTCACCAAACCAGAATGTCCACGTAACGTAGTAACCATATTGGGAAATGACTGTACATCCCAGATTATAATGGTGTTGTCAATACTGCAACTGGCTAACCATCGTTCATTAGGTGACCACGCCAAGTCTAGAACATCGCCTGAATGTGCGCGGAGAGTTGCTGCACATTTCCATGATTCTGCATTTTTTTGAAGACCACCACTACCAAACACTCCACTGGGTCCCTGTAATTTGTTTAAAAAATCTGAGTGTTTATATAATATATTATGACAGCTATTTTATTTGACAATACCTTGGACATTTTCCAAATCATAACTAATTTGTCATCTGAACCAGACGCTAACATTTGCCCATTTGGTGACCAACGTACGCAATTTACGCAAGCCAAATGATTGTCCAATTGGCAAAGCATCTTAGGTACGCTTTCATCCTGCTCAATCTTTTCTGATAATACCGGTAGTAAATTCCATATCACGACACGCCCTGAATCCAGTCCTTGGCCACCAGTGGCAAATTTGAGGCATTCCTGGTGTACATCGACGGAGAATATTGGTTTATCTTTGAGGGATATTACACACAGAAAGAAAATGAAAGAAAATTTATATTGAAATTAAAGCCATGTGATAGCGGTAAAAAAGTACTTACCGTCATGATGTACCCAGCTTGGTTTCAGTAGTTTCATTAAACCAAATAAATATGTTTATATATTTTAGATATAAACTTTTGGTAAAATCTATTCAATTCAAATCAACTTCTCAAAATTTACCCAATTTTACTGATACAAAATTTTTATTTTTAACTTCTTATCGTGTGTTATTTGTTCTACACATTGTTTTTATTTTTGCGCTTTTTGATTGTTGCCGGTAGAGAACTCATAAACTCGAGTCAATTTGTAAATTGTCAAATATAAGCGAAACCCTAATAGGGTTTCACATCAACCAACCCAACAGGAAAATTTTCCTTACTTAAAATCTTGTCTGTAATAATCAAAAATAATATGATTGTGTAACCCAGAATGTATTTTCAGGTTATTTATTTTAGATACTGTCATAATTATAGTTATTTTAGAATTTGGTATAAGATTTTTCTAACAAAAAAACATGTTGGCAAAATTAGAATCAATAGATAACGATGAAAGAAAAATATCTCAAGATTCCGTATTGTATTGTTGATATAAATATAAATTAATTTTAATTTTATAAATTTAAAAATAAGATATTCACAACTTAAAAATTGGTGGATTATTTTGTTTTCAGCAAAACAAATTTATATGTTGTCGAACCCTTCGAACCTTTTTCATTTACATTTTTGACATTTTCTTCTAAATGAACTGTCAAAAACACTGCATTAGCTACAATCACTGCTTTATTCACGTCAACATCGGACATATGCACATTTGACAAATAAGATAGATTCATTCCAAGATTTGTGGCTATGGTTGAATATTATAATTTATGATTAAAACTATCGTGTTGAAGTACCACAAAAAAAGAAGAAACTAAGTGTTACTAATAACTGAAAGACTTTGCTGCAATTTGAATGAAAACGGACGGAAGTTGTGTGGTGACCAACTCGCAACAAAGTCAGCGAGTACCGAGTGGCTACATTGCATTGGCGAGGAAAATTTAAAACCGATAAACAAAGAAACTATTTAAATAAAAACCGGATCCCGACTTGCAAAATGCAAACTATTAGTGAGAAATATAACCCAAGCGTTTGAAAAGATTTCCCACAAGAATAAATCCATATTATTTGTTATTGTCAATTATAGAACGTGAGCGTAAACGCTATCAAAAGGATACGGCACCCGCAGATGATATAATTACATTAATACATTTGGTACGCCAGAATCCTGCGCTATATAATTATAAATTAGAGCCTAATCAAAGACGGCGGATTGATGTGTTAAATGGTTGGGCTGAAATAGCGGCGAAAATTGGTAGTAAGTAGTAACTTTAAATACACATCGTATGCTTGTGTTTGCAAGCGAAGTTTTATACGTAGTGACGTTGAGGTGGTGATAACAGTATTTTTTTCCAAATAAGATATATTCTTTCCATTTTAGACCGATATACTGTAGAGGAGTGTCGACGTAAGTGGAAAAATTTAAGAGACACTTATCACCAATACCGACTTCGTAAACCAAAACCTGGCGATGGCTTATCCAAATGGCGTTATGCCAAAGAATTAGAATTCTTATCGAGTATATATCAGCCAAAATTGAAATCACAACGCCATCAGAATTACATGATAGACACACAACGTTCGGACCTTCATGACCTTGGTGGACCCACCGTAGCAACTCGATTAAAAGAAGACCATAACGATGGCGGAATTGTGCACCATTCGAATCCGGCCATAACCCTAGTGAACGACGATGAGGCATTCATACTTACCACTTACGAAGAGAGTGTCACAGATGATGTTACAACTATTGATCATGGTGGTCATGATGACCCAAGTATATCTTCTCATATGGAGCTGACACACGACGATGATGATGTCGAAGATGTACAAGAAATTGTTAAAAACGAACACGGTTCGTCATTGGACGATGCAACTGGCACCGAAGTTCATTACGAGGAGGTGTGCATGTATGAAGAGGCAGGGAACGGACCTAGTGTAGATTGCGAGACCATTATTGGCTCAGGGGGCGTAGTGCGCAGCTCCTCGACAGATTCAAAAAATTTTGCGTATGAGAAATACAACTTTTGCATTTATATTTTTGTAAAAAAAGATTTCTTTATAGAAGTACACACCATCACCATCACACGCACTCTACAGCTGATTCATTCACCTACTCTATGAATGACTTTTGCATCGAATCAATACCCCATTTACCTAGTACAAGTGGTGGAGGTGGTGAAAGTGGTAGCGGCAGCAGTAGTAGTAGTGTAATTGGTGGAGCGAAATTAAAGAATTTGACTACTTCAACAATTGTAACAACTCCCGTTGTAGTGAGCAGTAGTTCTAATAACCCTAATGTGGTGCAACAACAAACGGCAAATTCGTCCATTTTACAGTTACAGTCTCCCACATCTATGATGTATAATGGACAATCGCGCGAGGAGTTGGATTTATTTTTCGCTTTTCTCAAACAGAAGATGCAACGTTTTTCAAAGGAGGAAATAACTTTGATGCAAGTCGAATTTCTGAATTGTGTTCAGAAACATGAAGCTGAACGAAAATATAACGGAGGCGGTAGCGGAGATGCAACAATATTACATCAATAAGCTGAAATTGAATTTATTATAAATTTAAAATTTATATATCCAACAAGGTTTGTAATTAAGAATTGTAAATGTTTTGTGTATTTAATGCGCATCATAATGCTTCTGAATAATATGAAAACATAATGAATAAATGTATTTAACAACACATACATAGAGGATTTCAATATAGCACAGGATCAAAAATCAAATATATGTGTGAATTTAAATAGATCTCTGTTTATTTGTAGTTTCAAATATGAATATCCATTATTGATGAATAATAACCAAAACTGGACCGCTCCATATTCACAATTGAACTTAAGAACTAAAACATTGAATCTGAAAATTGCAAAACATATTACAATTTATGTTAAAAAGTCAGCTTTCGACAACGAACAGCGAGCAAATTAGTAGTGATGATATTCAATAATTATGACTAAAAACTACGATATAAAGAAATGTACAAGGAACATGGCTTTCTTCTATTCAATCATTAACAAATTATTCTAACACGTAATTAAATAATTATGATTATCTATTTACACACAACTAAAATATTGTACTGATATATGTACATATCATTATGAAGGCGGAATAATGGCATGATTTTCGGCTAATCTGACTGCATTGAGGTAAAGTTTAGTTTGCAGCCTTCTACACAGTATACTCTATGTATTTTCGTTGAGTTTTGTTATATATTCCGTATTAAAATAGATCACTGTAATCGTAATATCATCTCGATACAAACGCACCACATCTTGCGGCAACGAAAGATAGTAAGCTATTTTCGAATGTTCAATGCCGTAATCGGTGCCCCCCAAAGCATTGCGTATTAGATGTGTTGCGGAATTCTGATCCAGTGGTTTCCTTGCGCGTCCAGCTCTGATAAAATATTAATAAAATTCATTACATTAAATCTAATATTTTTTCAAATCAATACATACTTTCGTTCTGCCAACAATTTGGATACGTCAAGCAATGTGACTTCGCCAGGTGGTAACTTCATAGGTTCCAGTACCTTTTTGGAATTTAAATGTTCGCCAACGAGACCTACAACTTGGGATGGTGTTAAAAAATCCCACAAACCATCGCTAGCTATAACCAAAAATTTATCGCTGGGTCCTAGTACATGATGCTGTACTTCTGGTAGCGCCGTTAGATAAGGTGGTGTGTAATAATGTGGTGGCACTGCATGCTCCCCAAAAGTAGGTACAACATATTTATCCATTATTTCATTACTCCATTTGTAACGGAAGTCTCCTAGGGCTCGTAAAGGTGCTAATTGACCCAATAAACGCTCATTACGTATGGCCGTGTCGTGCTCCTCTTTGGGATGCTCTTCTAGGATGCGTTGAACTTCCTTAAGATTGTCGGCGTTGTGCTCGTTGTTCAATTTTTTAGATTGCCACTGTCCGGTTTCAGGACATTGTATACCCAAGACTGCGCCGCAATCACCAGTGCTGGCAACATGCAAATTTAGCTGATCAATATGAGCTAGACAAGCCACAGCACCTAAAAGTAAAAGCTCATTACCAATTTTGATTCAAGGCATATTTTAAACTTACCTGACATTGCGACCGACATTGTGCGCATATTTGTGTGTATTAAAGCTTCTTTTGATAAATCATCATCTAATCGCAAAAAGGCGTTACTTATTTCAAATGCGACATCTTGTGCTGCCTGTCCAGAAATAGTTTGCACATATTCCCTAAAGCTATTTTCGTAAATATTTTTTATTTCGGAGACGAAATCCGCCTGTTCACCAAAAAAAATTATAAATAATATTTTTGGGAAATTTGCACGAAACTTACCTTATCATTATGGCATCTTAAAAATGATTGACTGTTGTAATCTTTGGTTATTATTTCATTCAGTGTTCCTCTGTCGATGGCCCCAGCCGCCACATATCGCAACAAGCGTTTGGAAATAACTTGAGAGCAGGCGGGTCCACCATGGCCGTCAAATATTCCACATATGAAACCTTTAATAATAGTTTTTAATTGACATGTTCAATTTCGGATTTAGTTATATAACAATACAATTATGTAAACCACTAACCATTTTTGTGTAAAAATGTAGCTTCGGTTCGGGAATCTTCACAAGGTTTATTCGAACTTAATTGATTGGATTCATAACTACGTACTATACTGTCCTCTTCGGCAAACGTTTGGATGTATTCGTTTTCTCTCAAAATTAAGTTGATCTAAATGGAATTGATATATTATTACCTATATATTTGCATAAATCTTTTGTATGTCGGTAATTTAGATTACATCGTACGGCGAAAGGTTTGGCAGCTGTGCTTCTTGGCGAATTGTAATTCGGAATTGACGTATCGCACCTCCAACATTGGAACAGTTGCCTTGTCGTATACAGACGACACTGTTACGAAGAAGGAGTGTTAGCATCGAAAATTTACTGTATAATGCTAGATGAGTGTAACTTCCAAGTATAAACAATTGTTACCCTAAATGTATGGAATCTTCTTTTTTTAAGGCAATGTTAGCCTGTGTGGAGAATAAACAAACCAAACAAAATTTAATACTTAAGAAAATAGAAAACTGGTTCTCTTTATGATGAGGTTTGCAGAACGGATTCACCTTACCTTAGTGATTTTCAAAATTTTAATTATTTTATACTGAACACAATATTAAAATAATAATATTGTACATAGCTTTTAAACCGAAACTTTGTATCTTTATTAAAATGCTATATATGTATAAAACAAAATGTCCCTAAAAGGAATTTGTTTCTTTTATAATTTTGACATTGCCATATGAAACAACTAGTTGCCACATCAAAATTTTTTAGCGAATATTTTTAATGTTGCCATCCTGATCATAAATAGTGATAAATGGCGATAATTTGCCAGCACAAATCAAAATCTGAGATACCAAAGTTCACCTCACGTTATCGTGCGACTTTAAAGAAATTGAATTCACGACAGAGAACTTTAATTATAATTACTTGTATATTATAGTAATCTCTTGCACGAGAATGACGTAAAAATGAAATAAAATATTTCAATTCTCGTAGCGTGTGTACCGCCTTACTGTACAAAAATTGTAATAGAGTTATGTGTACACCTGTTCTGTCATAATTTTTTGAGGGTGTTTACGCGTTTTCTTCTTCATGCAATCAGAGAGATTTTTCAATGCAGAGAACGAAAATTGTAGAAAGGAAAAAATGAGATTCGATTGAAAAATTATAAAAGGACGTATAATATGAGTGAAAATGTTTTGTCTAACAGAATTTATTTTGTGTACATTTGCAATATTTTTTGGTAAAATGTGAAAAAGACGTAATGAGAAACTTGTTTCCAATTGCCGTCGTGGTTTGAGCTTCGTTCGCTTCTTCTTCGTTGTCTACGTCTGCTTTGTGCTAGATATTTTTATTTCCATCACTAGCTAAATTTCCACCAATTTTTCTTCAATACTTCAAGTAGAAAATAGTGAAAAAATCATCTATTATAAACATCAAAAAAGATACAAGTGAAATAGATTTCTTAAATGCGAGTGTTATACAAATGAAAAGAACTTGAGATTCTGTGTTTTTGTTGTTGCGTTATGAAGAAAGCTAAACAGTTTTCTCTGTGTTGGGTTAAATGATTGTTAATTTTCATTTCATTAACATATCGGAGTAAAGACGAATATACATTCGTATTAAATGTAGAGCCAACAGCTGCATTCGCAGACAGCGAGCAAAGCAGCAATAGCAGAGTGCGAAGGCATTTCAACAGCATTAAAAGAAGCAACGGGAAGACAGGTAAAGTGGAAGAGAGCACAAGTGTAGTTCATATGAAGACACTTTGAATATGCTATATGTGTGTGTTTGTGATTGTTTGCTGCATATGTTTGGATTTAAAAATCATCACAAAATAACAATTTAAAACGAAACGTGTAAAACTGCATTTTCGTACTACTTAAATTACACACTTATGCAAAAAAGATTAAAAAGGAAGGGCAAAAGCAAAGTTACAAATGCTGGCTTATAAATAAGTGAAAGCTAAAGGTTGAGCTATCCTATAATACTTGAGTGCTTTTTTCTGCTCTATATGTACATATATAGTATATGACATTGTTTATGAAATATTGATATCTGTGTAGGTAAGTAGTTATTTAACACAACTTCAAAATAGGTGATTTTTCTTATTTACAGGATATCAACAAAAATTTGGGTATGAGTGTGTGTGTGGGTTTACCTAATTTGACCTTATGTATATGGCACATCTTTAAATTCCTTTTTTTATTTTGAAAATAATACATATATTTTAATGGGTTTATTCATTAATTTTGTAAACTACTTATACTATATATACTATGTATCTATTTTGTGAGTACATGTACATATATTATACTACATACTATATAAAAGTATAAAACACTTACTAATAGATCAAATAATGATTAACTAATGTGATTATAAAAGTATACCTGTAATGCTGCCAATTGGTTATGTATTTTGGGATATCTCCATCTTATATACTTTCTTCAACTAAAATTACTTAAATTCACCCACATATCCTCTAGATAGTTGTATTTACATAGTTTTTCTATAAACATTAATTATATAAGATTATTCTAATTCTTCTACCCAATAATATCATGGAGACAGCACCTCCCAAAGCCAAATAGTATATGAAAGATTTAATTTTACTATTTTATTTTCTTCTCATTTCAGACAATAACTTTGACTTTAGGTTTTTATCATTATGTTAATTTAGAAGAAAAATGTCTTCTTGTGTAAATATTAAGCAGATACCATTCATAGTAGTGGAGCTTTGTTAAGTATTTGTTGTTTGGTGCATTTGACGTCACCTCTAGGACGTGGTTCATGAAAACCTATTTACCGGCAATTGTTTTTCCCTCTGCTTGATTGCTGATAAAAATGGGCGCAACCGCTTCGACGAGCGGTTATCATATGCCAGCCACAAGCAGTAATGCTGGAGGTAGTTCCGGCTTGTTGCTGCCTTCTTCAGCTGCTCTGACAGCCGGCGCTTCTGGTAGTGGCGGTGGTCCAGGTGGGAACTCCTCGCTTATGGGCGCAGCAGGCGTTGGTGTTCCCCACTTTCGAGAGCAACGTCGTAAGCGAGTGACGGGTTTCGCAACGCTAAAACGGAAATTCATACGTAGACGACGTTCTTCAAAAGCCTGTGATCATGCGCGTGTTTTGCGCGATTTCGTATCCGACTGGACCCCGTTGGAACTTGCAGCGTTATGTGAAGAGTATGAGGCGTTAGCTGCTCTAAGGGATCTATCGGTAATACAAAATAACGTTACACTGTCACTTTCTTTGATATTAATTATTTCTACTTCATTTCAGGTACAAGCGGAACTGGCGCGTCCACCTGCAACAACATTTAAACAAGATTTGGCGGCAATTTATGAAATGAAAACTTGTACAGACTGTGATCTGGTCTTTCGTGGATCTATTTTTCCAGTGCATCGATCTATACTCTCATCACGATGCTCGTATTTCAGGGATTTGCTAGCCGGGTGCCCAGGCTTTGGTGCACGCATTTGTCTTGAATTGCCAACTTCGCCCATCGATGTTCAGATGTTCTCCTCGCTATTACGTTTCCTGTACACGGGTGATCTTTGTCCACATGACCCAACCATTGACATAAATCTTTTGCGACAGTTGAGTGATGACTTCGGAACACCGAATCCTTTGGAACATGATCTTCGGTATTTGCTCGAAACAGGTGATTATGCCGATGCGGCTTTAGTGTTCACAGTTGAGGGCAACGATTACCATCGACCCGATTCTGGTAGCTCTGAGTATGGCTTTAGACCGAAACTGGAACTGCCCTGCCATAAGGCGATCCTTAGTGCTCGCTCACCGTTCTTTCGGAATCTAATCGCACGTCGGACGCGAAATATTGATGAATATACCGAACGTGCATTGCATGTTCCAACGAGGATTGTGCTTGATGAGACAGTAATACCGAAGAGATACGCGCGAGTGTTGTTACATGCTATCTACCTGGACACAGTCGATTTGACGCTAATCTTACGTGGTGCTGGTTCTGGTAATTCGGCGGGATCACTGGGTGAAGTACATGCGTTGACGAATACGGGACGTGCGCGACCTACGCCGCTGGAGGAGGCTATGGAGTTGTACCAAATTGGAAGGTTTCTCGAATTGGATATTTTAGCACAAGGTTGCGAGGATTTGATACTTGAGTGGCTAACTTTAGACACGCTGCCCACTGTGCTTAGGTGGGGCTCACAGGTAAGTAAATAGTATATCGAAACAATAAATAAGTGGAATTAACAATTTTTTCTTTATTTATTGTTTATAGCCCCATGGTTCGGCTTGGGTTTATCGACAAGCATGCCAATATCTACGAGAAGAGTTTTCAGCCGTTATTGCGTCACCGGTGCTGCATCAACTGGATAAGTCGCAGTTGATACATGTGCTTCAGAGCAATTTTTTGCAGGCATCAGAATTAGAGGTTCTGCAGGCTGTTCTTAAATGGGGAGAACAAGAACTGATAAGACGCATGGAGGATCGTGAACCAAATATCGTGTCACATACGGCACATTCTGTGACAAGAAAAGGAGTAAAAAAACGTGATCTTAGTGATGTTGAGTTGCGAGAAATTCTTTCAGAACTGCTGCCATTGGTTCGGATGGATCACGTTTTGCCACCCAATAGTGAGGTTCTTGCGCAAGCTATTCGTCGAGGTCTTGTGAGTACTCCACCTTCGCACATGATTAGTGACGATCGGGAAAATTTGCGTGTTAATGCGTGGATTCGGGGAGGAAAAAACCAGGGTCTTTTCGTGCGGCCGCGTCTTTTCATGCCATACTTTGAAGAAGTGAAAGTATTGCTTGAAGATCGAATGGCGTCGTCTCATCACCAAGCAGAATTGATGCGAATGCGGCGGTCGCGACATCTGCCCGATATTCCCGACACATTATACATGGTGTCTCGTATAAGTGCAGCTAAAAAACCCAGCGTACCTACAGCGGCTGCAGTGACTGGCAAAGAGAGTGTTAACATATTGGCTGCAGCAGCTGCCATACCGCCCCCCGACACACAAACTTTGGCAGCGTTACTCAAACGCGAACATAAGCTACATCAATCACCGATGTGTCAACGTGCACTGCTCTTGCCTCTTTCATCGAAACATGAAATCGACCGACAGATTCGCTTGCGAGTAGTCCGTGAGTTTAATCTGCCCGATGCAGTCTCAGATTTGCTTGAAACGTCATTGCTTAGCAAACAGAATGCTGCCAATGCAGCAGCTGCGTCAGCTGCGTCAGCTGCAGCAACAACTGTTTCAGAAGACAGCGGTATAACATCAACCACTCAAACTGATCCGACACTTATCGAAGACGATGATGAAACGCCCCCACCTTCTCCGGCTGCTGCAGGATCCGTGCCTCGACTGACCGTAGCGGGGGGATATCTTTCAACGTCAGTAGGCTCATCGGCAGCCTCTTCCACTTGTGGTGGTGAAGGCATCCAACCATGTTATAGTCGTAATTTAACATTTCCACGACAGCACCCGGGCGGTTTGCTGGGTATGGGAAGTGGCGTCGGTATGGGAATGCTGGCAAATGTCGGTGTTGGGGGTAGCGGAGCTCTTCAAGCAAACTATGCACGACTCTCAGCTTCTGTACATCATCGAAATGACCTGCCAGCGTTAATTACGGAAGGAGATTATCGTTTTCCCCATGGTAGTGCGTTGGGGATTAACATTGGAGCTGAGGGCGGTGGTGGTGCGGTAGGATGTGGGGATGGCGGCAACGGTGGTCATTTGTCGGATATGATGCCCGATGTTGCAATGGCAACTGCTTCATTGGGTCAACTGCATTTGGCGAATAACTCCAATAATAGTAATGGAGATATGCATGAAAGTCTACAACTCGACTTGGGAGACGGATCGAGTCACATAATGGGAGGTGGTGCACCTGGTGCTGTTGTACCAATGGGATTGCGTGGCATGCAAGTAATATCAATGAATTGCTCATATTTTTTATTAGACTAAATAAATTACACCAAAATTTTTTTAGCACCAGATGCCACCCAGCAACTATCACCACTTTATGCAACGCTCAAATTCACCATTCGACATGTTAAGGCAAGGTCAACATTCACCAGCTCCACATCCACCACCTGGGCCATACAATTCAGGGCCGCCCAGATTCTTATAGAGTTTGCGAGTGGCCCCCGATCAGGGCCTTTATTTTAGCATGCCTTTTTGAGACACAGACACAAGAAAATGAATCCAAAATTACATAACGGGCATAGTTTTATGTTACGTCAAAACTGTGCATATCGAGGCTTGCATCCGGAATAAGGAACGTTTACACAGTTTCCGTTTTAACATTATTTTTATATTGAATGAAGATAAGATGGTGTCCACCTGCAATGTAAATCGTTATGACAAGTGGAAAAGTTTCCTTATGCTCAGTTTCGAAGTGAATAGTTTTTTTTTTTTTAGAGAAAAACCTGCAAAAATGACCGGACCAAACCCCACATACATTCTTATGTACTTATCGCTATGTGGAAAGATATAGCGCTACTCTAGTGTGCACTTCATTAATTGTCGTCATATAGCTACGAATGTATCATACTTACCTGTGATTTTTGTTTTTCCATTCCATTCCACAAAATATTCCGTTATCCCTTCTGCTTATTCGTGTTTGTTTAGATTGTTTGAAAAGGCCAATCATAGAATCCTATACAATTATTCGATAAATTTGGAATTGTAATAAGTTTGGGAAATAACAAATGTTGCTAGAAACTTTGCTTCATATTTATATGAAAACCAGTTTTAAAATACAAAGACTTCTATAAAGTCCTAATCAAACAAAAATAATTTCACATTCTATGTTATCTCATATTTTTCAAAGAAATGAATTTGTTCAATATTAGTCTCACAAATATTCCATTTGTATTTCATTTTCGAAAAGTGCACTATATCTTTGCCCATGGCAGTGTAGGTTACATCACTCGAAATTCAAGAAAAACGCTAAAATAAGGGACGCACATAAAATGGAGTGAAGATGAAAAATAATACAACACACTCGCACGTTAATAATTAATCTAAGTTGAGTCGACTTCAAACGTCGAACGAAGTAAGGTGCGAAAAGGTGCTTACTGCACCTTTTGATATTGTAAAGTAATGTAAAATGCGCAAATGTGAAAGAAAGAGTTCGTCTAAACTAGCGATCAGACCAATACATAAAATAATTAATGGGTAATTGAATTAAAAATTAAAAAAAAAAGAAAACAGTGTAGGGGTTAAAAGTGACTTGTGGATATATGTACATAATATATACATATAAAATGTCTGAACTGGCGTATACACTTACGAAAATTATTTACTTGCAAATAATTATACGTATAATTGTATAAATTGCATTATATATATATGATGAACTAGATAAAAATGTTAATTTTAAGCAAATAAAACACAATTTGTTTTGAGAGGTGCGTGTGAGTTATACAACTTTGGATCCTGCTGAAAATTTAGCAGAGATCTGCATATAGATTAAAAACAACAAGAAAGAAATCTCAAAAAAAAAAAAAAAAAACATTCTAAAAAGGTTGGATAAAGGGTTATTACAAATTTATATTAAAAATGTGACAAGTTCTTTGAATTATTTTAGCTTATGCGTTCATAACACACACTCTGTGAGCCAGATAAGGAAACTAAAATTAATATTTAAACATGTGCAGTAAAACTCACACAAAATTTTTTTTTTTAGAATTTTTCATTGCATTTTTTCTTTGTGATTTCCCCTTTGAATCTACCTATTATTTATAAATCTAAATATAAGAATGCATTCGAATATTTGATCAAATGTTTTTCCCTGAAGGTACAATATAATTTTTGTGCTAATACTTTTAAGTAAATCAACTGATTTTTTTATATTGCTTATATTGCTGTAAGTCCTCGATTAGAATAATTTCGAATAATAAAATTTATTATCGTCAAATTGACAGCAGTTTTTTCGTCAAAGATTTACGTTCTGTCGTAGACTTTTGATATGAATATGTCTACTGCGTCCTTTAGGAACTTCTCTTATTATTAATTATGAAGGCATCTATCTATCTATATACATATGTATATACACACGTACCTATGAAAGAATATTCTCATTTCATCTACACACATACATACATATGTATGCATGTGTATGTAATATTAGCTAATTCAGTTTTGACTGTTTCATTACTTTTGAAGGTTGGCAGATTTCTGTTTTTGTGTTATGCAGAACCTTCTTTTTAATGTACCTACTAAATAAGTTATACTTGTAATAATGAAGTGAAACCTATTTTAATTTCATAAATTATATTTATTACAATTCTAATAATAGGTAAACAATACGATTATCTAAATATACATACATACATACATACATATATCCTACACATGTTTAAAATTAACATTGTAATTTACATTCAAATAAAGCAAAAATTCGCAATGTTACGACAATTTATAAGCGCAAAGCAAGCAAAATCTCTACCCCTAAAATGGAATAGTCTAAAAAGCAAAATAAACAGAGACAAAAAAAAAAAAAAAAA
>NW_017536979.1:1545195-1551734 GCF_001853355.1 Bactrocera latifrons | reverse complement strand
AAATTATAATTGCATTGATAAAAATAAATATAAAAATAAAAATAACATAAAAGTAAACGGAATATCGTTTAAGAAATGTTGTATTTGAAGAGAAAAAATAATAAAACAACAAAATGTACAAAAAATACTGTATACTGTCCTAAGTTCTTTGACCAAAATGAAGAGAATGACAGACATGCAAATGTAAAGTGAATGCACAAATCTAAATCTTAGATACTTAACACCCACCCGCGTTGCATGTCCACTTGGTGTATACCAGAAAATCCAGAAAATTGTGTGCGTAGGTGAGAGTTGGTGTCAATGTATGAATTTGCAATTAGATATATTTGGTAAACAAGCGGGATGACCATAAGTATTTCAAGCCAATAAATCAAGAAGGCATCTCTCGGCAATTATTTGTAAACAAGTTTAAGAAGCTCGAAATTTATAATTTAGTTGACTCAATTGCTTGTCGCGTATTTTTCGTAATTTTTTGATTGTTTTCCAAATATGCTGAGTTTTTTATCTACTTATAGCATATGACAAATATATTAATCTCTAATTTTTTACCATTTCGAAACGTCAGCTAAGAATCCAAAATTTAAAATTATCAACATCAGGGATTTATGTATGTACGATTGAGTATCAGCGGATTCATTCTTTATAATGGTTTTAAGGCGATACCATAGTTAAAATCGAATAGGGCTGTTCCCATAAATATACATTTCATTTACTTTTAAAACGTGTTATTTTGGGCTTGTTTTTAATATTATTAATTTGTCTTTTTACTTCTGTACTTTCAAACTCAATGAAAGGAAGAACCATCATATACATACTATTAACAGCAATTACTTTCCTACCTTACCAGTCGCAGATTTGCTAAGATCACCAGATTAGAGAATGTTCAGATACTTGGAAAAATTGTTAAAATGATGCATGGCTGTTCCTTTTAATTAGCTCGCAGTGTTTTGCCCGACATATACTTCAGTAAATAATAACTGCTTTCATAAATTTAAAAAGCGTGCCAAAAAATGATAATAGAGAAGAAAGCAGCCCTCCGGCTTGAATATCGTATAGCATAACTCAGTAACTCGACAGTGTGCACGACACTAATTGGAAGCTTCGGCGGCTCCTACCGAGCATTGGGAGTAGACACGACTTGATCCGATGTTTGTTAGCTAAAAACTTGGCTTAAACTGTTTGTTGCGAACAGTCGTAAGTTTAGTTGATCTTGAATTTGCGGTTCGTACGGTCGGTTGCGCAGAAGACCCACATATATGTACATAAGTACTATGTGCACAGGTAATACTCGCCCACTGAAAGACCGTTATATTTCTGAAAGGAAAGGCGCATGAATGTTTAGAAATCGTGTTGTGTTGTTTTCAAATTTAGTTGGAAGTGACTGAATTCGGAAGTGAAGGACACTCCGTTGTGACAACAACCACAGCAGTGCAAATACAACGACATTAAGTGCGAATTTTTTGTGAATATAAAAAGTGATTAAAGTAGTGTACTATATAACTGTACACCAGTTGATGAGTTTTCATAATTTAGTCACATACACAGTGATAAGCATGCCTGGGCCAAGGCGACTAATGTACATGGTATATCCACTGGCATTATGCACCCTTGTAAGCGCCACCAGCGCAGGGGATATAAATCCACGCAAAACCAAAGAAGCTGCACCGAACGATCGTTTGGATTGGTCGGCTGAAAACTACCGTGATGTTGAGCTTGTGGAAAAAGCGCTGAGTCCTTATTGGAAGGACAAGACTGCAGTGATGACACCTAGCGAGCGACAGCTATTCCTCGCTGGTCTTTTTAAAGTCGAGAGCGCACAATGCAGAGACGACTTGAACAGTACGCTTTGGGGTATTTTGAGTGGCCAACCATGGGCCATTGCAAGTAAGTGTCTATTGAAAACCATAGCGAACTACTGAATAGGATTATGAGTATCTGTAAAAAGTGGAAAAGTGGAAAGTTTTTGCACGCGTGCGTGTAAATTCTTGTGTATCAAAAATCCCGTTTAATAATTTTGAATAAAAAACCCATACTTAATTCTCTATGTCTATCCCTTACACCGCTCATCCAATGAAACGCGCTCAAAATATTAACGAAGAAATTTTGGCGCTATTAGACAATGCGAACACATGCACATACTCGTACATCCGTCTATGCCAGCGGATTTAAAAAATGTTCAAAGAATTTTTGTCAACGATTGGCACTTGCATACACTGGTCTACACAGAACTTTCTTTAAACGTGCGCCTTACTCCGTATTAGAAGGGTCGCACATATTCTCGAGGCAATTTAACTTCCTAAGGAATAACCTAAAATTCTCCTTTCTCTCCTTTGTTTCACTGCCTTTTATAAATTTATCAGTAGTGAATTATCGTTTCGTTATAAAATGTTCCATTTTTTATACATAATAAAGTATCTTAATTAAAATAAGCTGGCAGATCACTCCATTTGTCATCCCACTTGGGGAAGAGAACCTCATATAAACGATGAGATGTGAACATTGAATTTTTATTAGTACAGTCCAACTTACCTATAGTGAATTAGCTCGGGACTTAAAAATTAGATCACTATATAAAAACTTCATAATATATAGAGTATGTATTTTTGTAATTTTATTATTCAATGATCAATAAGTTTGGATTAAATACCAGTCTTCCATTTTTCATTTTCAACAAAACGTTCCAAATCATTTAGAGCGGAGGAAACATTAATCGGTTCGCTACGTTCTGATTAAGTAAATGGAAGAAGAAACTTGTCATAATGTAGGTAGTACTCTAGGTAATACCCTAGGTCTCCAATAATGCCTGCTTTTATTAATAAATTTTTTTCGTGATTTAGAATTCATTTCGTAAAAACTCATTATTTGTCCAGGTTTTTTTCCGTTTCGGATTCTTTGAATTTTGTTGATCTTGTAATATTGCTTACCTCCAGGACAGTTCTTCTCTCACTGCTTTGTTTCCTTGTTCTTCGTTTTCCTTACGTTTGTGGTGTTCTAGTGCTTCAGCAATTTTTTGCCCAGGAGATAGTTCGTCTTGCCTTCGTTCACTACCAGACCCATTTGGTTTGCTTCCTTATCCATTCTGGAGAAAGCAGAACTAAAGGCGCAGATGTTGAGACCAATGTTATCAATACCATCGGCATACGCCAGCAGCTGTGCACTCTTATAGAAGATGGTACCTTCTCTATTTATTTCTGCGGCTCGAATTATTATCTCCAAGATTAGATTGAAGAAGTCGCACGAAAGGGAGTTGCCTTGTTTGAAACCTCGTTTGGTATTGAACAGCTCGGAGAAGTTCTTAGCGGCTATGTAATTATTAGTTATGCGGAATATTCAAATAACTTTTTTAAATAAACTATTACTATTAACGTAACTACAACATTTTTTTGGGGTTTTTTCATGATAACAATACCCTTGGCGATTTGCGGGTTTCCATGCGGAAGATAGTTTTATTGCACCTTCGAGCTTAGTGCTACGATAGCTGCTAAGCTATCGCAGGTACAAATAATCCCTCAATTTCACCAATAGTCTGCTGTGAGCTCCTCAAATTGTCACTTTTGTACGTTTGAGTCTGATCGCAGCATGCAAGTCTCCAGTAAAATATTACATATATTTAAACATCATTTTCGAATATTGGCACTTGGCGAAAATTACAGATTAGAAGTGCCAATGTACACATATGTATATACATAAACGAGTGTAGTGTTTACTTACCAAAAACACATAAAGTGAAAACTCTTTGCCCACAGCTAAGAGGGAAATAGCTGGGCAAACAAATGAGTGAATAAACAACTGAACTTTATTTAAAGGAAATCAGTATATCCGTTTTACAGCTAATATTTACAAATATAATATGTGAATACTTTCGTTTTGTAATAGTTATTTAAATGGGTAGTTAATTGATTACCAATCATTCCTGAAACTGGAATTGGAAACTTTTCTTGATGAAAGCATAGTTGAAATGCTGAAACTCTCGTTCGAACTTTTATATTATCGGACGTTCGAAGAGCATTCAATTGTTCTTACAAATAATAGTCACTTTCATTATTTGTATTTGAGTATGAGGGGTTAATCATTAGTAGTTATTGCTGATGCGAACCACAGATAACTGTTTTTTGTACATGGCAATGCGCCTGAGATACACCAGCTTCTTACCGTGAAAATATAAATATTATAATACAGTTTAATTGTGGACTAAAACCGCACATCTGAAAGGCTGCCTTAAGTCTTTGAAGTTAAGAAAAAATACTCATTTACGAGCTACCGTACGATTGCTTCAAGTTCGCTAGTTGTCGCACTAGTTCAATTCCTGTTGAAACTTTGTAGTTGTAATCCAGTAATTTTCCGACTAGTTTGAAATTTCTTTGCTGGGTATAAGCTATAAATAAAGGCGCACACCTCAGTTTGGATGTGCATCTAAAATTGTGAGATAAAATCAATTAAAGGCTTCACTCTTACTTAGGCATGTGCAAATACTGAGACTTCCTGTCATTGCTTACTTTATTAAGTAAGAATTATAACATAAACGGGTCGCAAGTTCATACAACATCAATGTGTGAACATATGAAGGTGCTAAATTTTATGTAATCCGTTGTTCTATTTACATATAACAGTGGAGGGTGTTGTATCGAAAAAACAACTGGCATAAATGCAATAGTTAGGTATATTAAAATAGAGATATAATAGTCACTTTCATTAGGTATCCACTACCTTTCTTGTGGAAAACTTGACAACTTGACGAATGATTTCACGAACAAATGTTATGAAAAAGGGCCGCACGCTAAAATAACGAGCAAAAAAATGGGCATTAAAGATTCAAGCAATCGCGATATAGATCCACACTCTATTGCACATACGACTAGAAATTGGTCTAATCTCTAAGCACACTATTTTGGTATTGTCTTAAGAAATGTTTAAATTTATTATATGAAGATTTTTGAAAGTGTTAACTGGTGTAGCGATTCTCGTCTAATGGCTTCAATTGACTCAAAACGGTTTCCCCGGAGCGGTCGTTTGGGTTTGTTGAATAGACAGAAGTTACACGGAGCTAAATCAGGCAAATGCCTTGGGGGCGGAACGATATTGGTTGAAAATTTGACGAAAAACTCACGAAGAATCAAACCAGTATGCGACGGTGCATTATCGTGGTGCAAAAATCAAGAGTTGTGGGCCCATAATTGCGCCCTATTTTTTACGAATAGCTTCGCGGAAATATCGTATAAGACGACAATGGTATTCTTTGTGCAAAAATCAGCTTGACTGGTCGGAGTGCACCACAACTCGGTTTTTGATCTGCTGTGACGTGTTTTTTCAGGCTCACCTTTGCCACAATATTCAGCCGACTGATCCTCTGTTTCTGGGTCGTAAGCATATATCCAAGACTCGTAAAACATTGTTTAACAAGTGATAGTGATTCTGGAATCATTTTGGAATCAAACGTGCTTTCACTTTTCCAAGGTCAAAATGATTTTTACTGATCCTTTCGATATTTCAACGATGCCAGTAGGATCTTTGACTGTTAACCGCCGATTCTCGAGCACCAATTTCTTTATTTTATTGATGTGTTGATGGTCACTTCATGGTCGTGGTTCGTCGTCATCGTGTCAGCGACGGTCTTTGAATAATTTGAATCAATCAAAAACACTTGCTCGCGACAAACAATTATCACCGAAGGCCTTTTCCAATCGACGAATGCATTTTATGTACTTCAGGAAGACAAGCGTATACCAAGCAGTAATGACCATTTTGATGTGACATTTGGCACATTATGGGTTTTCGCTCGGAATTTAATTTAAGAGGTGTTACTATAGTAAGTATACAGTAGTATTTTTGAAAACCTTTTTCAACGAAAATAAACCCAGCAATGTCACTTAGCCACTCGTCTTCGGTACATGTTTCCATGAGATAAATACACACGTTAAGGGGCATCAACCTATTAATACACAACAGAGCGTAACCAATGCCCCTATTGCGGTTTTTAACCCGACTTGGTCGAGCTGAAGTTAAGGCAATTCAACTTCAGATCAACCAAACTCTTTTTCGGTATTGCGAACTTCAACTAAGTTCAGTTGAAGTATGATTGACGTTGCCAACCTAAGAAAGGGAAATTTGACAGATAGTGAAACAGCTAAATTTTTTAAACGACATATTGAAACAATTGAATTCAGTTGTCGCTCGCGAAAAAGTGAATAAACATTAAAATAAATAAAAAAATGGATATAAGTGTTGATATATATTACAATGACGAAAATATTGGGGGCAAAATTGATGTGCTACGTATGTGATCGTTCAAATCCATTGGAGCTTCCAAATGTAAAGTAAGCCATAGTTTTTTCACAATTGAGTGGCTTTTTAATAATATTTGTTGCAGATTCATAAGTTATTTTCGATTAAATAAAGAAGCATTTTGTTTATTACTGAATGAGATGAAGGAACATTTCCACAAACGTGTGCGAGGAACGGCCATACCTCCTATATTAAAATTATGCGCAACTCTGCGTTTCCTTGCTGACGGTGGTTATCAAAAATGCAGTGGAAATGAT
>NW_017536979.1:1495598-1544714 GCF_001853355.1 Bactrocera latifrons | reverse complement strand
AACTTTATTTTTTCTAAAAATTTATAAAAAATATTAATTAAAATTAATTTAATATTAATTTAACATTAATTAAAATAGTTATTTTACCCGTTCTCCATTTTTCTTTAATATTTTTTTGTAGTTTACTGCACGAATGTTGAATTTCAACTGCTCTTAAGCAGTTGAAGTTTATTTATATACTAGTCAACCCAACTTGTACAGTGCTGAAAACCGCAATGCCAAAAAAAGTTGAAGTTCGATCATACTTCAACCGCAATTTTTTTTGACGGATTGAGTTGAAGTTGGCAATACAGAATTTTTAAACTTTGACTGAATGTCAGTTGGGTTGAAAACCGCAATAGGGGCACAAGTGTCGCAATAACTATCTATATTAAATAATAAATACTACATACATACATATGTACATACATACATATGTACCTACAAACACATATTATCCTACTGGTCTTCTCAAATGAACGACTGACCTGAATTTATAAATTCAAACATCTGTACAATTCTACACACACACATATGTTTTGATGCCATTTCGTGAAGTAATATTTTTATAATGGAGGCCAAATTGAGCATCTTCATCTATTTACTTAAGCCTACATACTAAACGCAAAACTATTAGTCAATTATATTAATAAGTACCAAAAACTTGTATAACATACACATGTAGGTACTTGCGCTGCCCAGATAAACTTACGACAACTAGAGCGCAAATAGTCCATCCCCGATTGCAATCGCTAAATGTCTTCACTCATGCACAGCGAAGACTCAATCGTTAATGACGGCAGTGAAATATGTGTGAATTATGACAAAAAGCTAAATGCAGTAGTTAACCTCACTAAACAAATACGAATTTTAGTTTTGCATAAACGTATACTCATATATATATATACATACATATATGTATGTATGTAAGTAAGTCTTCGAAAAAAGGTGCGTACTTTAGGTGATCACCGCGTAGAATTGCAGTAACGTGTTCTACACTTTGGCCGTGTCTCACGAAATGTTTGCTTCTGTTGAGTCGAGTTGCTTTGCGGCTTAAAGTCAATAAAGCGATCCAATGCCGCTGCAACAAGCAACACGCCCAATTGATTAAAATTTGCCAAATCTGTAGTTACTTTGTAATGGAATTCATGCAATATGTGAATTTACACATCTTACTGTTTACAAATTAATAGCCACAAATGTGTTGATTAACGCTATAGAGATTCCTGCGAAACAATTTAAACTGGTTTTACCCCATTTGACAGCAAATAGAATTGGGATTTCTGTTGACAGATCACATTACATTATAAATAAGTATGTATGTATGTATATTTACATTGGTTACAGGGATTCTTATCACCAAACCTAATAACAAGGAAATTTTCCAAATACTTGTTCTGATTTAAAAGTAGAGTGCCACACAGCATCTTTTTTGCATAGAGCTTTCACATGCCAAAATTTCCACGACTGACATATCCAACACGTTTCCTTAGAAGGTCTACAGGGTTTGTACGGAAAGTAACAGTACCGATTTTCTTTCGCGTTCTTAGCTAACGAACAAGCGGCTGGTCACTTGTCTCCGAGCGCCTGGAGAGTCAGAACAAACATTTTCGCGCGACGTGTTTCTGTGAGTAGTGCAAGCGGAAAATACCGCGTTCGATAGAGCAGGGGTACACGGTTAAATTTTGTGTGAAATTCGGTAAATCTGTAACAGAGACGTCTGGTATGATCAAGCAGGCTTACCCAGATGTTGCTTTAGCAAGAAAAGGCGTGTTTCGGTGGCACCAGGCCTTTTATGAGGACCGGGAAGAGGTCGCTGATGAAGATCGTGCATCGATAATATGACACGTGTACGCAAAACTTTGAATTCAGACCGTCGACTAAGAATTCGTTTACTTGCCCAGATGTTAAATTTATCAGAATCTGTGGTTCATGGCATTGTGACAGAGCACTTGAACATGCGCATGGTGTGCGAGAAGATGCTCCCAAAAGTGCTCACTGACGACCAAAAATTGCGACGAGTGGTGAAAGTGATTCCCAATTTTGTAATAACATAATCACATGTGACGAGTCATGGATCTTTGAGTATGATCCCGAGATAAAGAGGCAACCTTCCTTTTCTTTTGAGACGATAGAGGGGATCCAAGCAGCACCCAGCTCGGCTCTCAAGGCTATTCTGGAGAATGCCTTCCGTGACACCTTCAATGCTTGGAAATGCGCTGGGGCGCTGCATCGACGCAGAATTATTTTGAAAGTTTTTAAAAAATTATAAGGATTGGTTCAATAAATTTTTTTAAATCGACTCTGTCCTATTACTTTCCGAACATACCCTGTAGTATCTTGACTTAAATCTGTTTGTGACTATTATTTTTTTTTTGTCGTCCATAACTTTTTTCGTTGCGCCTTTTCCTTTCCTTTCCTTTCATTTCAATATCATCTCGTCATTATTGCAAAGTTGACTCAGCAAATTAAACAACAACAACTTGTTATCGAAAAAACTGTTATATGAAATACTTGATTATTCATTTGCTTTGCAAACAGTAAACTTTTGAGTTGTATGCTTAGATTTAACGCATCTGCTTCTGTTTTCAGTGTCCCGGTGTATAAGTATGTACATAAAAGTATGTGCGCTTATGACGCTAGGTAATAAAATAAATAAGAGAGTGCAAATTTACTTAATAGAAACTTTTCAAATTTTTTTCTAAAAGTATGTATGTATATACAGATATATCCTGCACAAATGCTGTACGAATACACAAGCGTATACTCTTCTTGATAAATTAATTTTGAAATGCTTCGAAGAACGCCGACGCGGCTTGGAAACTATGATCATGTTAAATATTTATTAGCGTGTTTGACGTATGTGTGTTGTTGTAGATTGAATTTGCGATTTTGTGTTTATTTTTTACGTGGCATGAATTTGGATTGAATCATTTTCATAGACACAATTGCGCTTGCGCAATTTCATTTGCTCTAATAAGTGTGTAAGCCAGCGGCACTGCTTCGCGTGGCGGATAGACGCTCTGCGTCTACACAGACAGCAGTCGGGCAGATGCCGGCACAAGAACGCAACACTTGTCCTCAAAATAATTAAGCATGCGTCCACATACTTCGGCTACACCTTAAGTACACAATAGGTGCTATCTTCTACTTATTGTTAACATATAATATATAATTTTTTTCATGCACAAGCACCGTATGCAAATATAATTCCTATTAATTTGTAATAAATATTTGTAATATTGACATCGTGGAATTTTCGCCGCATCATGCAGTCTCTTAATTTTTTACATTCGGAACAAAATTGTTTGATTCATCTATTCACTACTGCCACGCCTACATAACGCTGTTATCATATAATATATAAAGTATTATAACTGTTGAGCGGTTCAGCTTGAATACTCATACATATTTTTATTTGACACAAAGCGCCACAGAGAAAAGCGATATACACATACACGCTTATGTATAAACGTTAATTGTAAAATGTTCGATAATTTAAGCGTGACTTGGTGAAAATATTGCATTTCACCGCCAATACTAATACAACGACGTGGAAATGAAAAATCCCAGAAACTTAAATTTATTTGATAACATATTCTAGTCATAAAATATATAGAATAACGAGAGTGGTACCGGTTACTTTCAATAGATTAAGTTTAATACCATTACCTCACAAATTAACCCATCGTTAGGCATTTGTTTGTTTTTTCATGGCATATATGTGGGTACATTGTTCAGTGTGCGAGAGTCTTTATAAAAATTGTTGAGAATGTTACCTCTAATTAGTGTGGCCTTAAATTCTTTTGAAAGGAGCGAGTATCAAGTGTTCGTGTTGTCCGGAAAGTAATAGGACTGATTTTCTTCCGCCCGACTGTACTTCGGAGTGTGCCGCACCGACGGGATTCAGTAGAGGACGTTCCTAGCTAACGAACGAGCGGCTGGTCAGTTTCTTCCGAGCACCTGGTGGTGCAAGCCGAAAATGCAGCGTTCGTTAGAGCAGATTACGCGATTAAATTCTGTTTGAAACTCGGTAAATCTGCAACAAAGACGTTTGATATGATCAAGCAGGCTTACCCAGATGTTGCTTTAGCAATATCCCGACACAAAGAGGCAATTTTCCGAATGGCACACGCTGGCGTGTCCTCTCCCATAAAAGGGAAGAATGAGCAAATCCAAAGTGAAAATGGTGCCCATTGTCTTTTTTGACATCAACGGCATTGTCCAACAGGAATTTGTTCCTCCTGGGCAAACTGTCAGCGTCAAGTTTTACGTGGAAATCCTCAAGAGACTCAAACGGGGGTCAATCTGGTCCGACAAGACATCGCAGCCGATTGGAAGTTATACCACGATAACATTCAGGCTCACACCGCCTCTCTTGTGAACAGTTACTCAACCAAGGCCGGCATCCCAACGCTACCACCGGACTTTTTTCGTTTGCTTGCCTGAAAAGGCAATCATTTTGAGACGACAGATTGTTAGGTTGCTTGGATAGCAGCTATTCCAGAGATTGCCTTCCGTGACGCCTACAATGAGTGCTATTACTTTCCGGAAAAACCCTGTACAATACCAAGCACCTAACTTGTTGAAACTTACATTACAAACAACTAATTAATACATACATACGTGAGAAAAATAATAAAATTGACATATATTTGTATTTTTATAGTTTACTATAATTTATTTTATTCCAAAAAGTCTCCTTCTGGTTTAATACAGCTTTTTGCACGGTCCAAAAGCATGTCGAACGAGTGTTCTAACTCGTTGGACGGTATGGCCGCCAGTATGCCGGTGCAAGTATTTTCAATGGCCTCTACGTCTGCATAACGTTTTCCTCTCATGGGCAAATGCGTTTTTTCGAAAAGAAAAAAGTCGCACGGTGCCATATTAGGTGGATACTGAAGTGGCTAAGGGTTAAAATGTCATTTTTGATCAAATAATCGGTCACAAGCGTCGAACGATCTGAGCAATTTTTGGTTGTCCGTCAATTTATGGGGAACGAACACGGTTACACCTTTCGCAAGCCCAAATGTTAGGTCAAAATGCGATGAATCGATGTTTTGGAGATGTTCAATTCCATTTCCAAGAATTTCAATGATGATTTCGGTTGATTTTTGATGAATTTACGCACAGTTTCGATGAAATTTCCGGTGATCATGGATTTTGATTGGCCCCAACGTTGATCGCACACTCTGCTGCGGGATAGGCAATTATCGGAACTCACTTTGTGAAATTAAATTCAAAAATAGTCCATAATTTTTTAAGAAAGTTTTATTTGATCATTTTAACATTTTAATAATTAGATCTTCACGTTATGGGGTTTCTTTAATTTATGTAAAYCACTTTTGAACTGTATCTCTATATGTATATTAAAATGGTTCCAGTAAATTTCGTTTATTTTATTTGAATTCTTTTTCAGTATATGATGCGATGGCGAAATCTGCGGTTGGCATCAATAGTGGCGTTTTGCACCAGTTCGGACATTTCGATGAATGCTTAGACCAACAACAATTCCAAACGAATCCGAACAAAGACGACCCACCTGAGCTTATAGTGCGTTCCCAATACTGTCTGGTAGACATACAAATGGATGGATTTACAATGCATACTGTGGCTAGCCGGCAAAAAGAGGTGACAAGCTCATGCATTTGCGCATGCGTACCTACATATTATCACTATTTTATACAAATATGGTTTGCGATAGTAGTCGATGAATACAAAGTGTGTAATTATGTTTAAAGCAGGGGAATTGCATATTTATGTGCTAATACAATGACGATTCTGACAATCAGCTGAGGTTACTAAAAGTAATTAATTGTATTGGCGAGCAATTACACACCCATTTGCATACGATATATGTATGTATGTACATACGATATAGTACATTTGACTTTATCAGAAGAATTGGTGCTCCCTTAGAAAATTCGTAGTTATGTAACCGTTAAATCTAATTAAACTAGTTGGTATTTTTGGACAATAAACAATATTACGTTTTTGCGCGTATTTACCGGTGTTAAGCGTTCCCAAAGAGGGCTCGCTTTAGGCACCTCGAAATTCCGCTTCGATGTGTTCTTCGCTTTTCATTTATTTTTAAAATACTGTGCGTTTAGCTGCGACTATGGAATACTAATGAGACTAATATAACTATTAAGTACGGATTCGATATGCCGCACAGGTCTTTCGCGTCGCACATTTATAATCGGTCGAAGGTAAATGGTGTAAAGTTCTTGAAGCATACAAGTGCTCGCTATTTAGGTGTACAACTGTACAATTGTATGGTATGTATGGATGTCTCTAGTAATGGCGCAAGTAGCTGATTATAGTCATGGATTTATCGTTAAAATTTTGAGAGAGATGATCACAGAGCCTACTTGTATAATAGCGCCTCGGCTTTATAGGTGAGACAGCTAACCAACACAAAACGACCCATAATTAATTTTGGGCAAATTTCTGAAAATGGGCTTAAGCTTGTTGTATCAAGTAAAAAGTTCGGATGTGAACACATTCGGTTTACTCTTAGGTAGTTCAGCAGCACAGATTTTAAAAATAACTCAAGAAAAAAAATAAAAGTTTGACGAGTTTTTGTATAATGTAAACGCACCGCTTGATCTTATCGGATATAATTACTTCAATTAAAGCAAGTCTGCTATTATTTTTGCTGACACTGTTAAAATGCGCAATATTCTGTTTTCTTTCATTTACTTTACTTTATTTTCTGCTTCGAATATGCGAGAACAATTCCTAAAACGTATGCCGTCTATTGATGTTGTATTTCAGATTATAATCGCAGTTTACTTATGAGTTCTGTTTTGTTTGGCTCATTTAGGAAATTTTATTAAAATTATACGCAATTGTCTACATTTAAAGCAAACGAAAATAATTATACAACTAGTTTGAATATTTTCACTTTGAAATTCTCATTAACCGAGACGCGCGCGAGATATTCAGATATGTTCATATATAGTGTAAGAACACTTACATATATTGTATAAATTATTACCGTTATTGTCACGTAGCGAACATTATCGCCTGCAGACAATCTTCAGAGCCTGTTATGTAGAGTATATAATTAGACTGACAAAAATATATTTTGTCCAAATTATAATTATTGTAAAAAACACTTAACTAAACTTGATTATTTTCAATTTGTAAGAAACGCGTTTTTACCGCCAAATCATTTTTAGTAATGATTCAAATTTTTAAAACCGAAGTTGGAGCCAACGTTACCATTAACGATGATATGTGAATATCAATCGCTGAAGTAGTACCACAAATAATATGAAACCGTTCAGTTGCACAGTCAATTGAACTAATCCGATAGATCATTTAATAAGCGAGGTTTCGTTCTCCAAATTTCTATACCTAAATTTCTTTGAAAAGTTTAGGGCTTTAATAATTTAAGAGCTATATAACAGGTATTAAAGGTTTTTTGGCCAGGAAATGGAAAGACTTACGCCTGAACAACGTTTACAAATCGTTTAACTTTATTACGAAAATTCACGTTCCGTAAACAATGGTTTCGGGTCCTCAACTTATGGTCAACATAATCGGCCTACAGAGCGTACTATTTGCCACACCTTCACCAATCCTGAGACCTAGCATTCATTAGTGGATAATATTCGACCAATAGACCACGTCCAGCACACAGTGAACAAAATATAGCAGCCGTAGCTGAGAGTGTACACGATGACGGCGGGAAGCCGATTCGGTGACTTTCGCAGCAACTCGGACTGACGTATAAATTGAAAACGTACAAAATAAAGGTTGTGCAAGAACGGAAGTCGCTCGATCTTCCTAAGCGACAAAGCTTCACTCAAGGGGCTGCTGAAAAATGCAAAGAAGATCCGACGTTTTCGAGCCAAATTGTGTTCAGCGATGAGACTCATTTCTGTCTCAATGGTTATGTAAACAAGCAAAATTGCCGCATTTGAGACGAAGAGCATACTGAAGAGATTCAAGAGCTATTATTTCATTCATATTTTTACAAAAATAATGCCGGTGGGTACGTAACCGTCAATGACGCCCGTAATCGCATCATAATTACCGACTATTGGATATCTGAAATTGAAGCTCCTGATCTCGGTGACAATTCTTTCGGTAAAGGGCCTATTACCTATAACTTAACTGATAGATGGTGGTCCTTAATTGGTTACAGCGCTATAGCGACAATTTCAAAATGTTCGAGCAACCGTGCGATTTAGTTTCCCTTCTTTTGCAACCTTTTGTCAAGAGTATAAAAGTGCAATAATTTTAAGTGACAAACGCCGATACGCACCATGCAATTAACGGTACATCGACCAATTGCACCCAACAGCTTTGCATTTCAAGGTATTCCGTTCCGTTTTTTTTGCGCGGGCAAAGGAAATTAACTGCAAAAAAGACCTTCAGTTACTTATTCAACGTGCTGTTTAAGACTCCAAGGTGTATTTACGACTTGTACCGTTAAGCATTATAAAGTTTATTGCCAAACGTCGACTATTTCATACGTGTGCCGTGTATTTGCTTAAGCGGTTACTTGCCTAAATACATATTTATAAACATTAAACCGCTTCATTATTTGCACCGAAGTTAACAAAACGGTGGCAGTTGCCACAAAATAAACGCCACGAACTAATATCATCTTTATCGCCTTTGATCGTAGGCCCTCAACCGTAATGGCGATGCAGTTGTTGCGGCCGTTTGGGGCGCATGCCTGCCGGCGTCTTGCCGATCCAGCGACATCGCGATATTTACGCAACTCTACCTGCAACGCCCCGTGATAAGTGCCAACGAGTCGGCTTGCCAGCTGAGCGGCCTTGGAGCAGCCACCGAGCTGTATGTCGATGGCGGAATGTTTGCTTATGCGTAAGTTGTTTGGTTAATTATGTTGTACGAGTGCAAGGAGTACATGACGCTAATGTCTATTGCTTTTTAATGCTGTTTTTGTTGTATATTTGTTTGTTTTTGCGACACTTGCAGTCTTGTGCTATTTATATTTATTTTGCTGGCCACACTGAGCACTGCCTACCATGTTTACTTGATTTATGCGTGTAGAAGCGCCGACGATGTGTCGAAGCGCGCCTTGCAACAACAAACATTGACAATCGCATTGCTCTCGTTTTCCGTCATAGGTGGGTGTCGGGCAATTATCGCCTCCACTGTTCATATTGCATCATACACAGATTTACTTACTCATGCTAACATATATTTACAGAGAACACAAAGAAACTGTTTCAGGCGAGCAAAGATCAGATGGGCCTCAATTCGATTAACGGTATCAAAGCCATTGCAATGTTGATGATATTAGCCGGGCATGCGCTGTCTTTCATCTACAGCAGCCCCACATACAATGAGGCATTTGTGGCGGAGGTAAATATCCAAGTCACAGGTGTTTACCGTTAACTTTAATGAGAACCTTACAACAGCTAAGACATTATTACCACTAAGACAATTTGCATTCGAGTGTCACTTTGATCTTAACTCGTAATTTGTATTTTAGCAAACGAAATATCCTACCTTTGCATTCCTTTACAACTCGCTGCTGTTTGTGGACACATTTATGCTGTTGAGCGGTTTCCTCTTCTGCCGCATACTGCTGATCGAGCTCGAACGTCGACGCGGTCACATAAATCCGTTGATTTTGTACGCTGGCCGCTACATTCGCCTGACACCGGCCTACATGGCAATAATTGGCTTCTACATGACCTGGTTCCCGAGTATTGGTAGTGGACCTCTATGGCGCGAACGCATCGTACGCGAGCAGGAGCGCTGTCAGGCATCGTGGTGGCTCAACATTCTCTACGTCAATAATTATTTCCAAACGGATAAGTTTGTAAGTTTTTGCTTTAAATTTTATTGGTTGATGATCATGTTGTTCAAATGCTGAGAATGAGTGAATGTTGCATTCATTTAATGTCAAGGTTGGTATTTCGTGTTGAGAGCGCTACAATCGTTGTTGAGTAACATTAATAGTGTAACTGAAACGTTATAGTAAGGTTTAAGGACAATATATAGAGACACGCTAAACTACAGAGCTTTGTTCTTCATCGCCTTTGCAGTGCATGTTCCAGTCGTGGTACTTGTCCGTGGATACGCAATTATTCTTCATCGCGCCGATCTTCATCTATTTGCTGTACAAGATGCGACAATGCGGTAAACACCTGCTAATAGCCGCCGTCATATGCACAAGCCTCATACCATTCGTGGTGACGTTTTTGCGACAATTGGATCCCACTTTACTGGTCTATGCGGAGTAAGTTCGAATTCTAATTCCTTAACCTCTTCTAATTGTGCCCCATTTTTTGGGTTATATTGCAGCGAATTGGTTGACTTAGCCAGCAATAATTATTACATTGGCTATTACATAAAAACTCACATGCGAGCCTCGGCCTACTTTGTCGGTTTGCTGACTGGTTACTTAGTTCACGTTATGCAGGCGAAAGGGTGAGTGTGGCAAAAACCTAAAACGAAAAGTATGGAGAATAACAGTTTCTTTGTGATTGCAGCAAGAAGCTACACAATGTGCTGGTACGAGTCGCGTGGTTAATTTCTACTTTTATCGGCATCGCGACGATGTTCTCCATATGTCGATTCTACCGAAGTCCATATACACACATTGAGAGTCTCCTTTACGCGGCCTTACATAAACTGGGCTGGAATTTGTCAGTGGCTTGGTTGGTAATGGCCGCTACAACGGGTCATGCCGGTTGGTTGCAAAACTTCTTGAGTAGCCGTATTTTTGCGCCCATCAGCCGGCTCACATACTGCGCCTATCTGTCGAATGGCATAGTGGAGTTGTATCATTCATCTACCATCCGTTACGGCAGATATCAGTCCTATGTGAATTTGGTAAGTAAAGAAGTTCCAACTATTCTATTACCACTCAACCGAATATACTTGTATTTAAGAAAACTTGTGGATTTCCATATATTCCAGGAGAACGCTATGATTAGTCACACGGTGGACACATTCATTTTGGCATTTGTGCTTTGCCTGCTCTTTGAATCGCCCATACACGCTCTGGAACGGATATTGCTGCGTAAGGTGGGTCGCCATGAGAAACGTGCGCCATCGACGGAGAACCAAAGTCCCAGCACCTCGGAGGAGCAGGTGGCGTAGTTTAATACTCAAAATATCAAAATCAATGATTTTATTTTTAAATTGTTCTTAATTAGCATATGTAATTTGTAATTAGTTGCCTGTATATACATATACCATACATATGCATGTAAGATTTTTATGATGATTACTCACATGTCCTTTAAGCTCGATGTACACACATACCAGTAACATATAAATATGTAGGGTAAGAGTAAGACTTGTACTTATACATAAATATTAATGAAACTTGCCGCATTACATCACATTACAATACCTCCGTTGGTCATCACGAAGTACAGCAGGGATGAACGGTGTATAATATTCAGCAGAAATATGATTTTTTAAAACGTTACGTTAAGTTTACATAGAGGAAAAACTTTTCTGTATAATAGGTTTCGATAAATGAAATTTTGTATTTAAATATATTTATGTGACTAATATACACACAATTATAAGTAAATATGTATATATAAATAAATAGATGTATAACAATTAAACAATTTTGAAAGGATATCGGATTCGTGTTTCGGTTCGTGTTGTCTATGGTTGATTTGTCGTCGGGCCGTTAAGCGCTGATACAATTTAGTTCAATTGGGAATCATTACAAGAGATACAAAAATAATTTTCATGAAATGATCGGTGTATTTAACATTCGGGGGAACTTATGTACGAGTGTATAGATATTAATGTAAAAGATATGTATGTACATATGAATTTGCAGATGATGTACGTATGTGTGTATGTATGTACGAATTTCTTTCTTACTGGCAATTTCCAGTAATGACATTATTCTGGTGTGATTTGTATGCCTGTCCATTCGCTTAAAAGTAAACAATGAATCCTCTGAACACGACGCCATTAAGTGGACCTTGGTGAATTGGAAACAGTTAGGGGTTCGAAGACTTCACATTGGCCGTTTGTAAGAATGGAAATTCAACAGCTTCCTTACTGTAGTTCTTCCACAAAACATACATTCCTGACTTTAATTTCGCTCCCAATTTTTGTATAACCAGCATAATCGTATTCCCATCAATATTGTGGGTATTCTTCTAATCATCGCTGATTCGTCGTTGCCTTCTTGTAAAGCTTGTTGTGTCTTTCTCCACATTATCGTCTTTTAGTGGTCGCTTCTTTACTTCGTCTTCTTCCGATATTTCTGTTTCCTTATCATCAAATTCTTCATCCTCCTCCGCTACTGAAGTTTCTTCGTTGCTATTATTCGTTACGACCAAATCTTCCGTGGCATCTTCAGTACCCCAAATGCCTTCTGTATCATCTTTAGACTGCTCAAGAACGTCTTCACTAATCGCTGTTACCTTGCCATCGGTTTCGCACTCATCTTCGACCTCAGCTTCTGGTTCCGAAGCCTCAGCCCCCGAACTGGGTTCAGTTTCGTGATCATGCTCGCGTTCTTGACGCTCGATAAACAATCGATTTATTACAATTTTTCGTAAGTGTTGGGCTGGAACATCGATTAAAAAGGCTACTGCCACCCCGCTTCCGATAATTACAGCGATCTCGTTGAAGTTTACCTAAGAGACGATATTATAGTATCATTAGAAGACATATCAGTTTGTACAAATAAATTCAGAGTAAGTTTTTACCAAATCAGTTAGATGATATTTTCGTGGTTCGGTGACACTAGCAGTGTTATAGAGCACTACGACATAAGTCATCAATTGTATGGGGAACGTTATGCGTGAAAGGAACAATACTGGTCGCATTGTGGTGATAAACCGCAGCACAGAGTTTTCATCCCTTGGGAACATGAAGATACACCACGCCAGCCCTAAGCCAAGTATAAGCGGACACCAAGCAGCATAGGAGGCCGCATCTCCAGCTGTGTAAACAAAATCACTACGCATGCCCACCGCTGGGGCCCAGAAGCACCAAACCAAACTCAAAATAGCGCACAGCCACCCTACAGGCTTAAGCTCACTGGCGATTTCTAGAACTCCGGATTGGGAACGGTGAAGTAGACCGGTGCCTAGGCCAAGTAGATAGGCCGTTCCACGACTTATTGGTGAAGAGTATAACATATTAGCCGTGCGATAGAACTTGCTTATGCTTAGGGAGAAAAACCAAGAATGAACTATAGAAAGCGCATAAATTGAAATCAAAGGCGAACCCACTTCATTCCATGGAACAAAGTCACGGACAAGTATTCGTTTTGCGTGCGAGAATAACGTGCCGCCACGGACATGACGTGGAGGGCGCCGTAAATGAAGAAGGCTGCATCCGCATCGGTGTGATAGAGCCACACAATCAAAGGGCCCAGTATATAGAGTTGCACTTCAAGAGCTAATTGTATGGTCATGGGTGAACACTAAAGGAGTATAATTATTGGTCAGATTACAAAAGCTGATTAACTATCAATTTGCCCACTGACCGTATCCTCAAAGTCGATTGCATTTTGCACACTGAAAAGGTTGCGCCACATTTGCTGTTCACACAAGCGCGTGTTTTGTCCCACCAAGTTCGTCCAAAGCGGACCGGCGCCAAGCCGTGGAAGAACGTATGTTTGGAAGAGTAGCGCCACATACAAAGTTGGCAAATAGCTGAAAGGTTACAAACAATTATTTTCATGGGATAGTGGTGGCCTCGGTTAATTATGTACCGTGATATTTTCAAAGCCATACGCTTCAATAATTGAATATGCGTTTTTTGCTCGATCTCTTCGGCCAATTGGTAAGCCACCAAAAATCCGCTTATCATTAAGAGCACATCCATATAGATCAGTGGCGATCGAAACAGTACGCTCTGTGGTTGGTCCAAAGCCCGAACTAGTTTATCACGATTGATGATGGGGAGATGACCAATCATTATGTACTTGAAGCAGACATAAAGAGCGAATGAAGCACCCAATTTCAGTACATTGAAGATTGGGAATTGCGTTTCGAAGTGATCACTGCCGAGCAGTTCAATCAGAGTACGTTGAGGTGAGAAAGCGTTGAGGATGTCGAACAATAAGTTCATCAGTGACTGTAGCACTGAAAATGCGAATTCTTTTTTGTCGACGCAATTTGTTGGTATATAAGTATGAAACTTACAGCTAACGGGCAATTCTTCTTCCTTGCCAATTTCAGAGTTTCGAACGTCTTCTGTCTCCTCGGTCTTAGTACCTGCTTCTGTCTCATTCTCGCTTCTTTCGGTTTCGCCATTTGATTCGCTTTTGGAAATTTGCATTTTTTTAACAATCCAGTCTTTGATATTGCGGCAGTATTTATAAAGAAGTGAACCCATGCACAATGTTATGAGCCCACAAATGCAGGAACTAGATGTAGATACATAGATTTTACTTGAATTACACACATATAAGAACTGGACTTACATTGTTGTGGTGAATTTCGGATCCTTTTTAATTAGTTTCAAAAACTTTACGTTGGATCGCGTGTAGCAGTCATCATCGTCGACCTCCACGTGAAATTCCAAACCTGATGTATTGTAGGCTCTCAGGTTCGACTCAAGCATTTTTTGTACAACCTCGCCATTGCAAAGGTGCGGTATGCACACACCCCAATTAGCGATGCTGTAGCGTGGAACAAAATGACTGGGCTGTTAGGAGAGATACGTCTAAGTGAGTAAATTGCTAACATCAGGTTGGGTTAATGGGGTTTGAGGGGAAATACTTGTTTCTTCACGGCTCGTTTACAGTACAGCAGGTCAAGTACATTTTTAACCAATAACAGTTACTTCTAACGGAACTCCCCTAATTCGCTAGATCAAGTTAATTCAAGCTATTATTAAGTCAACTTACGTTTCCGAAATGACTGCCCCAGAGTCCTCGTCCTTGTGCGTAATGTAAGGGTACCTTTAGCTCTTTGGATGTGGTCTGAATTTCAATATGGGCGAGGCAGTATTTACCTCGAATGCGCACCGGAATTTCCGGTGTTACCTTAACCACAGTCTTCACTTGCATGCACTGATCAAAGTCTCCGAATTGATTGATGTTGCCGCGCAACACTCCCGATGTGATCTTGCCAGTAGCATCCAACACTTCAAAAAGGGAAGATGTAATTTAAGAGGATTTTTTTTTAACTGAAATACAAGTGAACGCACTCTGTAAAGTCCATAATTTATTGCCACGCAACTGTCTACCAAAAATTTGCAATTGCTGTCTACATTCGGTGTTGTCCACTTCCGTTGGATTCACGACAAAACTTGGTAGTGTATGCAACACAGTTTCGAAGTTTTCCTGAGACATTACGGGCGTTGCCTCATCTGCGTCACCATCTTCTGCGGAAGCAGCTTTTTGCTTGCGCTCGCGACCACCTCTAGGCATTCGTATAGGTTTTTCAGGTTTGCCAATGTTAAAGAGTGTATTGAATGGCCAACGATTCAGATAGGAAAACCACGTTTCCGCATCGGCTTCTTCATTTTCTACAATTTCCTGGACTCCAACATTTTCATTTCTCTCACTAAACCATTTTAGCCAATCGATAACGCTGTTTGACGGCTCTTTTTTTTCAGCAGATTTGTCTTCCTCACTTGTTAGTTTTTCATTGCTGCTTGCCCCGCCACCAAAGAGAGAACCGAATAATGAGCCGAAAAAAGATTGTGACTCCTCACTTTTATCACCATGTGTAGAGTCTCTCCGCTTTTCACTAGATGAGCGCTTTTCACCATTCGATTTTGTGGAGGAGGAAGTGACACTTCTCCGCTCCTTATGAGCTGTTCGCGCCCGTTTGAATGTCAATTCTTCTGATTCAGTTGTTTGTTCGCTAGCATCCATCGGTTGGCTTGTGTCATCGCCATCGTCTTCGTTTCTTTTCTTATTTTCGTCAACAACATCGTCGTTTTTGTCCGCGTCGACACCAGCGCTGGCCTCGTCGTCTTGCCCTTCCTCATCATTGAAGTATACACGTTCAATTTTGTGAAATTTGAATTTCTTCTCAAATGGACGCTTTCCTATCGGTTTCATAGCATCCCCAGTCACTCCAACACTTCCACTCTTGGCAGCGCCTCCAAACTCAAATAATTCATACGAGGTATGTGGAAACACAAAGATCACCAAAAGTGCACAAATCCATAATTTGTTTATACTAAATGACGCGGTGATGAATGGTGTTTGAAATGGACCGTGTCCATGCCCCATACGATCAGACATGCTTGGTATACTTAAACGAGACATCACGACAGTGTGGCGTTAACACAAACATTTGCCAAATCGCAGATGGCAACCAATATGATATAACGGCCGTTTCGTACACCTAAACCAATATTCGTATAGCCTAAATTGCGTATGTATGTACGTATCTATGTATGTACATATAAGCTGATATGCGAGAATATGGAGTTAAAATTTTCGATCTCACTTCGCAGCACCAATGATGATTTTTCCGTTAACTTTACTAATTCATACGTCTATACATATGTGGCTATAACTTGAAATCTTAGAAAAACACATATTATAGCCCAGGAAAATGCAATTTATTTATGTAGTTCGTTCGCTGGCAAAATTTTCTAAAAATATGCACATCAGTGGCGTTGTGCATACTTTCACTAGCTGCTATGTGGTGCTCGTATCGAAATCTCGGAAGAGACTGATCTCCGTTGTGTGCAGAAAGTAGAAGACGCCTATTGTGTTTCTTCAGCTTCCATGTAAATTGCGACCTCCGTGGCATTAACTCAAATTTGTGTGTTCTCATAATTTGTTTACAATCGAATTGAGTGTAAGATATGCACGTGCTGGCCAAGAGAGAATTTCATATGTCTGCTTTCATGCCTAAAGAGTATTTGCAAATATTTTTCATCAAAACAAATAAATAATGCAATTTTTCAAGAGATATAAAGTAATTATTACAAGTCATTACAAAGTGTTTGACAAAGTTAGATAAAGAATTGAATCGTTTCATACAATACAGGTAAAATGGGCAAGTTTCAATTATAAAAAACTTTTTAACGAATAACATTTCCGTTTCATTCAACTTTAAAAGAAGCCAATCAATAATAAACCAAAATGGATCATAACATTAACACAAAACTACATATATACATAAATAGGTAATAGTATCCAATAATGTAAAAGTAAGAGAGCAAAAAAAAATAAAAATAAACATACAGTTAGAAATAGCGATAAAATGCAAAATAAATACACCGAAACTCAATTGACTCCAAAAGTCGTCCGAGTTGGTTCTTTAGTTATTGGCGCTAAAACGCTAGGGCATAAGTAGATGGCATATAAGCACTGCCCGATGTATGGTTATATTGTCGTTGATCTTGAGCTCCTTGCTCATTCACATGCATTATTTGCGTCGATGTGGGTTGTTTAATTGATTTGGCGTAAGAAAATCCAGTGATCCATAGCGGACGGGTTTTGAAACGCTGCGCTGGATGAAAGTTGTGCACATTACCAAATTCCACATGATTAAGCGCTTGGTGCACCAAATAACGTGATTGTGTGACAGCAATGGGCAAGAGTTTAAGTGAGACGAATCGTAATCTTTCATAGCCATTATCGAATGAAGAGACCGGATAGGCAATATAAGGACGGCTAGGCAACACTGTATTTGTGCCGGTCATTAAATAGCATAGGGCTAGTACTATCTGTGTATCGTTAAGATTGTGTGATAGCGGTGGTTTATTTCGGTATTTGGGAAAAATTGTGCCGAAAATTCGATAGCCAGAAACTACCAAATTTGGTAAATATGTTGCGGTGGTGGGCAACTGAAAACTTTCATGATAGGCCTGAAGTAGTATATCCTCTTCAACGGCAGCCAAATTCGCAATGGCTAAGCTCATGTCGATAATCTCATTTAAATCGAAATGTATGTTTTTGGGTACTTGATGAGATGCGATGAAACTCACTGATTGGCAGTCATGTGTCACTATTCCCACTAAAAATAAATAATCTTAGTATTTTAATTATTCAAAGTAACAGTGCGGTGATAACTTACAAAGATGTGCATTGTCGCTTTCTACAAAGAAAAAGTAGTTGTAGTCTGGAAAAGTTCCAATCGTTTCCAATAAAACACAGACCACTTCACATATACGTGAATGTATGTCAACAAGTTCTTGGCACTGGAGTACGCAGAAAATAGACCGTGCTGTACCAACTGCGCTGCGCATCATGACCGCGCCGTACTGAAGATCTTCACGTTCGAAGTAGGTGCCGAAAATTATGACTGGTATTTGCCAGCAGTTGGCTATGCATTTAAGACGAAGCATGGCATCAAAATCTGTCCTACACATACGATGCAAAGATTGCCTATTTGGAAGGAGCATTTTTAAAGTTACAAAAAAAAAAATTATAAAAAGTTCACTCACTTTTCCGATGGTTTAGCCCATTCAATACTGAGACATTGGCCTTGTAATATTTTTCCCTGTAACTCTTGTAAACACTTTTCAGCCGCCTCATGAGTTGTGAAATCACAAAATGCGATTGTACGAACTTTCGTAACTTTTCTAATCTCCTGGCGTGGAACGAACTTCACGAGCATATCCATAATGTCACGTTTATTAATGCAAAGATCCACATTTCGAACAAAAAGTGTTTTATTCTGCGCGAAAAATTAAACACATAAAACGGGTTTGTATAAAATTTCAATCTTATTATCAATTTTTAAACTTACTGATTTCGACGTATCAGTATCGCGTTCAGTGTTTGCCCAAACAACTTTTAAGTCACGGTTCCACATTCGAATCACACCTGGTGTTGTGCTTTTCTTCGCTTCTAAAGCTTCTAAGTGTGATGGAAAGTGAATGACAGCATAACCACGGTTCTTACTATCGTTGTTTGTGCCTCTCATTTCTGGATTACATAATTCATCGTTTTTGCCGTGACCCCCAATCTTTTTATCTGAATTGCCTACTTGGATATATAATCGTTCCATAGTTGGAAACACGGTTCGTAACTTTTCTTCGATCTCTATTTCATCCAAATATTTTGGTATATTGCTCACAAATAAACAGCACTTTTCATACGATTGTAAAATCTCTAACTTACGATGAGGTGCAACATAAAAATGATTCAGCACCTCCATAGCACAATTTGCTTCCTCCTCAGTGGTGTACCTGACGTATGCGTAACCACGATTTGCCTAAAAGATATGTATATATGTAACATGCTTACTGCACCGAATCATATATACGAGTATTGATTTTAAATTTTCTACCTGATTAAAATCCATTGGCAATCGCATTTCATATATTTGTCCAAAACGTAAAAATGGTTGTATAAGTCTCTGTTCATCTATATTTCGTGGAATTCGACGTACGAAAAGTTCGCATGCACTTGACGGGGGAGAACCTTGCCAATCCTCTGGTGGACCAAGCACTTTACGCCCGTTCATTTGCATGAGGGTAAATGGTTGATCCTGTGGTTGGTAATTGGCGTCATTACACAAAGGTGGACTATAAATCGGTGTTGAAGGTGTATAATTACTTCCACCAAAATTATCAGAAGCGACCGGAGTTGGTAACGGGTATATAATATGTAGTGGAGTACACATTGTTTCACTTCTCTCAAAATAGGACCCGTTGGCTACTGTGTATTCCATTTCAGTAAATTGCTTAACTTCGCAACTATTCACGAATTATTATGTGCGTATTTGAATTTAGTTTCAATGAAAATATTGATCATTCTAAACGCGATCTACGAATATCGCATACAAATATCCGTTGAGACAATGCTGCCAATTCTACAGATTATTTGAATTTAATGACACTTTCCCGTTACTTCGTAATGTTGCCAGTGAATGTACATTTAGTGGAATTCAAATAAAATCTTGACGGTAACTGTATTATTTGTTTATTACGGTAACGGAGACTGAGAATTTAATCTTGGTAATTTCCACTTACATATGTATATAATTATTTGAAATACTAATCACTTGCCAAATAAAAAACTTGGTAAATATATTTTGTAGTTAATGAAGTGAAGTATAAAAATCTGATATACTCGTTTGTCAAATGAACTGAACGTTTTAAACTTTTGTTATTTGTAAGCACAGAAACTTGACCACTCTGTGTGCAATTAGTGCCAGAACTACTGGGTACTATTTCGGATGGAACGCAATAACGTTAAAAATCGTTTTAGTTGGAAAGTGAATTCGGCGTGTTTAACTGTTCAAGATAATCTTTTTTATTTGTAGACAATAAAATCTTAATAAAAAGACGGAAATGTCTGATTTGTCATCATCGTGGTTGGGAGGAGGCTCCTCTTCGTCACCATCTGAATCTTCCTCTTCATTTTCAATCAATCATAATGATATTACGTGGGAAACACTATTCATGAAAGCCGCTGCTATGCCTGCTATTTTGGAGAATGGACGCAAAGTGTTTGGACCGCCAGTAGAATATATAGGTGAACGTCCTTCCTACATATGTGAATTGTATGTATCGAATTTACCCAAGTTTCTGGATGAGGTACGTTTTCTGACCTGGCTGCATCGCTGTGGTGTTGTTTATGAAATGCGAGTGATGATGCAGTCTTTTAGTATGACGCGCGGTTATGCATTTGTACGATACACACAAGAAAATGAAGCTTTAGTGGCGTACGAATTATTAAAATGTTTGTTTTTGGGCGGTGAACGTGTGTGGGTTTACCGATCGCAAGGAAAAAATCGCCTCTTTGTGAGTAATATTCCAAAGCAATTACCGATGTCGTCTCTAGAGGAAGGTTTCAAGAAAACATTCCGCGACATAGAGCGTTGTATAGCGTTTCCAGCTACAGAATCTTGTTCGTTGAGAGGCGATTTGAATCGTGGCTTTGCTTTTATCGAATTTTATGATCACGAATCGGCTATGGAGGCTAAGAAAAAAACGACACCTGGACACATGCGCATGTGGGGTAATGACTTAAAAGTACAATGGGCAAAGCCGAAATTATTGCAAGCCCACTTCAAAAGCAACAATGAACAAAAGGTTAGAACTAATTGAAAATAATATTTCATGGTTTTTTTCTAATTCGTACAATTTAGGAAAAACGTTCAATGGGTGAAGCGTCAAGGTATGAACTATTATTTTTTTCTTATATATTTGAATGGGTATAAGTATTTATTTTATTGTTTTAAAGCAAACCACAAGACTACTGTGCTAAATTACGTTTGTTCTGTTTGGCTAATAATTGGTGCATACCGGTGGTAATTTATGGGAATTGTTTCTACCAAAATGGATTTCAATATGGTGGAGTACGCAAACATTTTAAGTTATATTTCTATTGTACACAAATATCGGAATATTTATTAATACATATATTTTAATATAATGTTAAGCAGTTTTGACAATTTGAACTTATTTTTTGCAATTTTAGCTATTTTATTGCATCATTAAGAAATTGAATTTTGTTGTGGTAAATTACGAAATTATTGAGTACTGATAATCTCTGATTTGTACTGGAGAACAAATGAAATAACAACTAAAGCTAATTTAACGTATTGTATTGGTTAATAGATATTATTGAAGGATCCCACGAGTGGACAGTTAAGTGGCATCTTAATGGAGGTGGCCGTAGGTCGTGATATGCAAGATGTGCATGTAGCAATGTGCGAAGTTGCTGTGCAAGTAATTGAGCGCAGTAACGGGTTTCCAAGACACCACTACATGGTACGGGTGTTGAATGGATTTCGTGCCGAATTATGTAAGATTCATACATATTAAGCATTGTAGTATTTATACAAAATTTGTGTTGCAGTGTTTGTTTGCGGAAATTGTTCAGATATTACGTCATTGGTAAGCCATTGTGACAGGAATATATTTAATTTCAATTCTATGGTAGAGTTGGCAGTCGCTTTGGAAGTCTTAGGCCAATATTCAACGGAATTTATTTTGAGCACTTATAGAAGAAGTTTCCTAGTTTTACGAAACTGTTTTTCTCTTCAGCGCCAGTCACATATTGTCCAGTTTTACAGTATATATCCAAAGTTCCGTAATAACCCGCCGCTTAACTTGGCGTTGAACGACACTGAAGTAACACTTCTCGTTTCTGAAGTTATAATGGAACGCAATGTTAATGAGTTCTTAGTCATTGGAGAACAATTAAGAAATCCACCCTACATGATATTGAATTCACAACGGATCCGAAACGCTGATGGCTACAGATTACGTTACATCAGTTTGGAAAAATTAAAAAGTTGCGAGTTTTACCATCCGCAGCAGAGGATTAATGCCTCGCCAATTTGGATTACAGGTCATTCCTATCAAACATCTATTTTCAAATAGAGGTTTCTATTTGTTTTGAATAACGCAATTCATCGTTTGAAAACTTTTAAAGTGAAGTGAATTTTATTAAAATATTATTTTATATAAAATATTTCTTTTGTGAATTGAAAAAATTATGTATATTTATGATCATGTTTACCAAAGTGCATCTGAAGAGCTACCGTTGATTATGTTTCAACATCATAATTATGTACAATTTTCAATACGATATAATGTTAATAAACCTATGCTTTTTTAATAAACATTGAGTATTACTTACAGTCTTGAAATGTGCGTTGATAGAAAAACGAAATGTTTAATATTTCCAAAAAAGTTTCTTTAATTTTTTCTTTAATAAAAGTAGCTTCGGATTCATTGATTAAATATATTTATTTACAATATCTTGCATTTGACTTTTAAATATAGAATTTGCCGAAATTAATATTTCTTACATTAATTATTTACTATTTTTGTTTTTTGTTTAATAAAGACAAGTCTTTTAGGCTTAGTTATGTATGTATGCATGTTATTTGAGTTAAAAATGTCTTAAGTAAAGAAACAAAACATGTGTAGATGGTGTTTGTAAGCACTCCAAGGAGCTGCAACGCAGAGCCAATGCATTTGCAAATCCAAGAGAGCAACGGTGCTTTGCATTTAACCACTTTTGTGGAACCGAAAGGGAGAAGAGGCACGTGGAGTATTTTACAGAGTCTAATTTAAACATTTTATATACATTAAAAACACATCAACAATGAATTGCTGTTTCTCATTTTTTTTTACTGAAATGCGGCCTCCGACTTTCCTGTTTCGTTACATTTTAAGTACAGACTAACATTAAAATTGAATCAAATTCCTCAGTGCTTGCAGTGCGTTGTTTAGTTTTAACTTCAATTTTTGTTTTTTAGTTTTCAATTGTAAGTTTTCTAAATCTATTTATATATTTTCCTTTATAGTAAATTACAATTAAATTTAGTTTTGTACGAACAACAACTAATTGGTCGCTCGTCTCGTAGTTAGTAGTTCCTAATTCGTTTAACTTTTTTGWTAATACATATATGTATGTATGTATGTATTTATTTTGAAAAATTGTCTAAATTTCAGTTATCAGACTTGAGTTATTCTTTAGTAAAAAAGGGTGCTGAGACTTGAGAAATAGCAATGAATTTTATGTAATTGCATGTTCGGTTATTGGAGGACTATAACATACATGTAAGCTATTCCTTCAATTATCTTCCTTTGAAATGAACTGCACGGCGCTTGAAATTTGGAATGTGCTTCTTTTTCCAACAACATCAAACGGATGCCAAGTAGTAAATTTCAGTAACCGAGATCATCCGGTGTCAACCATTGAATTCACAGTTGTGAATTGTAATATTCATTCGAAATATACATACAGTATAAACATATGCCATATAATCGCTTACTAAGCAACTAAAGTATACCTGTTTTTTATTATATTAATATTTACAAAGAACCGTTACACTAAGCGTATTACTACTTAGAGCTAACTCCCAGTTGAATTTGTGATTTAATTTTGAATTAAACTGTATAATGACTGTGACATATTTTACATACACATATGTACATACACGCGTAGTTTGAAAACGACAAAGTAAACAATCATGTCTGTATTGGGTCTTACATAACTAGGAATCATAAGACTTTCGTTTCAAGTTTTTAATTATTATGGAATATGTCCTACGTGCAAATATTATATATAGTAGTGTTACTATTCGCTCGCAAGCAAATTTATTAAGTAAATTTAGCTCACATGTACAACTTGTGTTTTCATTACCCAATATGTTCCATAGTTAATTATACGCCTTCCTCCATTAATGTTAATATATATAATAACTATAATAAAGTAACTGTTTTATGTGTTTAAATTTAAACAGGCCAACCTACGGACATATTAGCATTTATATTTTCTTAAGGAGCTTAGTGGTTGCTGCTAATTCTACTTGTGTAGAACTAATTGTTAATTAATTATTGATTACATGCGTGTGATAAATTTTTTTAAAGAAAATCTAAGAAATTGTTTCTTAAGCTTGTATACCATTGCTTTCATATATTTCTCTTATGTTTTTATTATGAAATACTGTGCATTACTTTAAAGGATTTATTTCTAATTTACCTAACGCTAACTGTGCTTACTTTTTAACTGTTTATGTTTTTTTTTTATTATTTTGGAGAAAAGAAATCGTGCGCTGAACTTGTCGTCAATAACGAGTTAACTGTGTGTGTGTATGAGAGTGCACGTGTGTACAAGTGAAGATTGTCAGTTGCCTTTCAGTTGCATTTGATTTTATTTAGTATCTACTTTTGTTAATAAATAATCATTTCCTTTTTCAATTCACCAATTTTCTATATTTAATTGTAGTTTCATTTATTGCAATTTTTCCTCATTCAAATTTGAGGTTATGTGTTTTATTTGAATTAAATTCAACTATTTCTTACATTTTAATTTGTATTATTATTTTAGTCCCGCCTTCCTTCCTCATATTCATAAACAATTTATTGCAAATTTAAGGGGCTTGAATAAAAATGCAATAAATCGTATCTGCATTGATATTTAATGAAATCCAAAACATATATACCATTTTGCATGTTTACTTTGCTTTCTCCTTAACACATTTGTATGCCGCGGCTTTAGCCGCAGATTTTCGTGTTATTTTTAAAAGCTCTCTAATACTTTCATACACATTTATACAAAGATATGTATGTATGTAAGTGAATTTAAGGACGCATACAAATATGCTAAGAAAGCGCAATTTTAATTGTTTTATTTACGAAATAAATATTCAAATATTATGAATTAATTGACTTGATTACTATCTTATGCGACTACTAATATTATTGATGAACCTAAAATCTATTTATGTACTAAATTGTATTTGCAAAAGAATTATTAAACAAAGTTCGTGTCTGCAAGTACAAATATTTTCGAATTGAAAAAACTTTGGAGATGCCTCTAATGCTTTAGGAATATATAATTCAATTAATCTTTACTTTCTTTTAAATATTGAAAATTTTTAATATTGAAATAACACTAAGCTACGTGTATGTTGAATTTGATGATTATTCGGCTTATGTAACATTCTCATAAACAACAAAATATGTGTTATTTACTGAAAACATGTATGAAATATAATATATATAATATAATATACTAAATGTGTGTATGTATATGTCAAATGTACAAAAAAACATATTTAAAATCTAACACAAAAGCATATATTGGCCTAGCGAGTTGTGGCTTCTCTTCTTCTTCTTTGGCTGACTCCTAGGCATCCAGAAATGCTCCGAAACCTTCAATATACTCATTTTTCAAGTTTAACGAGAATGTTTAGTTAATGTATGGACGCAAATTCCATTCTTGATTTAATTTGCTTATCAAATGTAAATGCAGTAGAAATTACGAAAACGCGAATTTTACATCATTAGCTGTTTCTATAGCTTATTCAAAAGTGGTTGCACTTTGATATTACAGGTAAATACAGGTTGTTATTGGGTAGTGGTGGTGATCTCTGGAAATTGCGCTTTAGAGGTTATTAAAGTAGAAAGCGCGAAGCAAATTATTAGCTAAGGTTCCAGCAATACTTTGCATCGGTTCGGAAACTGTCAGCTCACAGACCGTGGCTGGAATGGACCCGGATTTTTGTTCGTTCAAGTATTGCCAACTCGAGAGCATTTCACAAAATTGTTTGGTTGATGATTTATATCACACCAGAACATATATATTATTAAAAAGCAACAAATATATAATCACAGCTTAGATTTTATTTATACATTCACAATAAACCTCTCGGCTAGACGAACTAAAAAATAATATTGAAACGAAAAAGGTAAACCAATGTAAAAAAGAAAGATAGTCTGTGTATTTTGTTTGTATTTATTTGAAATTCATGTTCATAAAAGCAATTGAAATTCGAAACTAAAGTGTGTTCTTACAGCATTTTGTCTTACAGTTCGTTGAGTATTACTTATTTACATGAATATTTACATGAGAATATCAATTTGAGTGTGTGTGTGTGTGTTTGAGTGTTTAAGGCTACAGTTTGAAATTTAATTGTTGACGTCTTAATTTTCTCTTAAATTAACTACAATTGTATTCGATTTTCTTCTAGAAATAATATGAGCTTTATAAGGAAATTTATTAAATTATGTATGTTTTATTTAATTATGTTTCTAAAATAAATGACTCTAACTTGGTCATTTCAATTTTATACCCATTTTTTTACTTTCGCAGAATATTCATAATAATTCTCATATCACAATTTGATTTCTTCTTCGCTCTATCGCGTTGTTTTTTTTTTTTAATTTTTTTGTTGCTTCAAGAAGCTTGCAACTAACGCAACCATGTGTTACGGATAACCTGTTTGCGGTTGATCATTTGCAATTTCAAATTTTTGCAGTTTTTATTCTAATTTTCTACGTTGCTGCAACTTGCTTTATGTCTTAAGTTGTTGCTAGTTCGAAATACACAATTTACAGTGGGTGTGATTCTTGAATTGCATTGCATTGCTACAATTCAAACAGGATTCAAATACTTGGTGTGATTTATGTGTGTGAGGCTTTGTCGGTAGACGGCACAGGTGTTAATTATGCAAAACTTATTTCAAATTAATTGAGTCACATTAATTATTAGGTGAATTCTTTGTAAATACGCGAGAAACTCGTAGAGAATGCCATAAATCTATCTAATAAATAATTAAAATGTATTATCGTAATATAAATGTGTTTTACTACAAGTTTTTAAGCATAAATTGTCCCGTCCAAGGGGGCTTTTGCATTGTTTTCTAATACTTATTTGTTAAACGTAAAGATATTGTTAAATACTTAATGTTAATTTTAGCTTAGTAAATTTCTCGGGTTTTGACTTAATCTTTATTGGTGCATACATTCAGGCGTCGCTTTAATTTCGCGACTGTCTCTGCATTACGAGAAAACGCTCTTGACCTTAATTTACGTAAATGGAATGTTTGGTTGCCACATTTGATGTTTTCATTTTAATTTTCGTTTGTTTTATTTATGTCAAAATTCATGTGCATCATTAGCAATCGTTTGCGTTTACGGGACATAAAAGAAATAGTTAAGTTAATTAGTAAAGTGTGAGTGTCTTAAATTATGCATAGTTTTAATAATGATTACTGCCGACACTGCGCAAGGAAATCGTTACATAAATACTTCAACACACAAATTGATGAATTCAAGCGTTATAAAACAATGAGAAATTCAAGGTTGTCTTATTTAATGCTAAATGAAATAAAATACGGAAATAAACTGGAACTTATATTCAATTTAAAACTCTTACGAAAACAAAAGGATTCACACAAACCAACTTAAAAAATGTATGTACATACATATGTATTTAATAACTCTAAGCCTATTATAAATTCAATCAGTGCAATGTTTTTGTTTTGATTTTTTTGATTGCAAACTACTAAATTGCCCGCGTTTGAATCGTGGCCAAGCGTTTGGGGAAGTTTACTATTTCTAAGTGGGTGTGTGTTCGGCTGTCTAGCGGCTTCATCTACTGCTTAGCTGCACATTACGGTTTTTGTTGCTGTGTTTTATTGCGCTTTTTTGGCAAAACTGTTGTTGTGTGTATCGCAGCACAAAGCGTCTTACTTTCCAAATATGTTGCAATTTCCGTAGAATTCTTGTTGAAGGCCACCATCATCGGTGTATTGCCGCATAGGTCGCGAGCTTGTAGATTGGCGCCGGCAGCCACGAGCATTACACAAATGTCGCGCCGATTGTGTTCGGCAGCAATGTGTAGTGCTGTTTGTCCCCTGTGGGAGAGAGAGGAGATATGTAGTATGACAATCGCAATATGCAATGAAAATAACTGTACTTTTTAAGTATTACAGTAAAAAAGCAATCGGAAATTCAAATTAAATTGCCCGACTAAATGATCCTCAAAAAAAATCGATTTCTCTAAGTTGTTAGCACTGTCTTTAATTACTATGCCAAATATGAGCCCGATGTGTCAATCAGTTTGTTTACAGCAGTTGCTTAAGACGGTACACCTTAGTAGTGCGTTGCGATTTTTACAATGGATAAAAACATCGCACAAAGAATTTGTCTCACATTTTGTATTTCTAATCAAGTTTTGTGTGCGAAATCGTTGCTATTGTTGGAAAAGGCTTGCGGTGATTTAGTAAGTAGTACAAAGCGTTCAAAGGCGGTCGACAGATCATCAACTGATGAAAATAAAAAAAAAAAAGGTGAAAGACATTGTGCTTTAAAATCCTCAGGCATGTTAAAGTAATGCCAAGTGAACCTAGATATCTATCATCGAATGATTCGGTGGATATTTTGAGATTTTGAGTATGAAACGCATTCTTGCTCGACTCGATAAAGCTGCATCTTTTTCAAAAAGAGTACCCTAAACAGGTCTCTATAGACACGTTTGATCGTGCGAATTGCGATCCTACATTCATGGAGAGCATTATAACTGCCGATGAGATATGAGTTTATGAGAACGCAATGAATACCATCGACCAACCATCGTATTCACCAGATTAAGATCCGCGTGATTTTTTCTTGCCCCCCAAATTCAAATTGTCGTTCCGTGGAACCGATTTTCAGTCCATCGAATAGATAAAACGAAATTCGCTAAGGGCCATCCCAAAAAGTGTTTTGAGGACTGGAGAAGTCGTTGGCATAACAATGTAAACGGTGGGGAATACTTTGAAGGCAACAAAATTAATATTGATGAATAATTAAATATTTTACGTTTCAGAATTTTCGGGTATTTTTTTGTTACAATATATACCAATAAATTGGAAAAAGTGGAAAAGTATAGGGGTAATTAAATTGAAATGAATGACTCTGTGATCTGTTTTCTTCATTGGACAAATGAGAGTGTGCCAGAAAATATCCTAGCCTGTTTCATTTTCCAAAAATTATGAGAGTAAGTTCGTATCCTCTTTGCTTTGCTTATAGCCATAAAAAAGTCCATTATAGTTGAGTTTATAGTTTGGTTATTTTGGCGTTTCTATTCATGTCATGTTGAACGTGCTTTCAAGAGCTGTTCATTTCGATTTCGCGATAAATTTAAAAGTTCATTATTGAGCTTTTCGTATATAATTTGTAATCTATGTATGTACATATATCTTGGCACCACTTACCTATCTTTGTCTGCCAAGTTGATTAGACGCCGCGAAGCACACGATATTATGTATCTGACGATGTCCTTGTGATTGTATTTGCAGGCGAAATGAAGTGCTGTCTGTCCATTCTTGTTTACTGATTGTAGTGAGTATCCTTGTTCATGTAGTGCACGTAACTGTAAGCAGCGAAAAAAAAAAACAAAAACAAGATTTGAAGTTGTGACTGAACACATTTTCACTCTCGCAGACATAAATTTAATAGAGAACTTAATTGAGATGACGTTGCTGTGCGGAAGAAGACATCACAAAATTTTGCTTAAATGGCGATCTGAGGAATGTATGTAAATATACATATGTAGTATGTACGTACTTATTATATATATGTATGTATGTACAATGCGTATTCTTTGAAGGCGCTTGTGTGGGTGTCGGGTGCAAGAGTCAAGGGTTGCGTTAGTCACAAATCACAGTTTATTAAGCAAATGCAAAAGTTAGAAGGCGAGTGCGTGAGGAGTAGCGATGTTTGAATACTTAAATGAGGTGAGTGAGAGTTAGAAATTCACATAAATACGAGTGCATTACTACCATATTCAGGTCGCCTTGGTGTGCCGCTAGTAGTACGGCATCGGAAGTTTGTTCCAGTATAGAGCTAAGTGTCGATTTAATATTTAGTTTTTGGGTATTTTTTTTTTTAGTTTCAGTTGCCAACACACACGCCGTTACATAACGTAAATTTGCATTTGTGCGTGGTGCAGTTTAATGCGGTTCGTGCAATGGTGTCGTTGGTTTTATATATCGCAATTATACGTGTTATTTTTGTTGTTGTATTCATTTATTAGGCATTACGAGTGCGTAACACGTATTGAGTAGTATGTTTTAGTCCAAAAATGAAAGAAAAAGAAAAAAATTAAATAAATAACTTTTTTAGTAGAAAAGCTCTGCGATTTCTAACTTTAATCTAGCAAAATTAATTAACTGCAAAAAATATTAAATTTACGCTGCGACTCAAAAATACCTGAATCCATAACCGAAGACATCTTCGTTGAAACTGAATAATCGATCTTTATTGCTGCATGCAAATTATTGAAGACAGTTTGAGATATTTTATTTTTATTTCAATATTTCAAATGATTTTATTTACGAAAATGCGATTAAATGTAATTAAGAGAGAAATAGTGAGAACAGAGGGAGTAGCGATTTGTATGCATTTTCGATGTTGATAATTTTGAGGTTAGGTAAACTTGGAAATGATTTTTCTGATTGAACTTTGTTTAGATCTTCAAATATTTGTTCGTTTTTAATACTTTTATTAGACGTCACTGTTGCGGCAAAAGTCGCAAAAACAAAATTATCATATCTTATTATTTTCTCATTCCATTTCAATTCGTAAAACAGCTAAGAACTGAGGAAATTTCTTCGTGACATTTCTTTAATACCGAAATACAGTCGCTAAATGGTTCGTTAGTCTCAGCTATGACGTTTTTTGGAAATTTGGGTTTTTTGCAAAATTCCTTGGTCTCAGTGTGAAATTTTCGAAAAATCGTTTCTCGGATAGATTACACTATAACAAACATTCTCTCTAGTTTTGAAATTGAAATTCAAACTATTGCGGTCGCTACAGCGTTTCTTGTTTGAAGGGAACAGAGTGGGCAACATAGCGAATGCGATCTTTAAGCTCGTTTTTTCTCAGAATGATGTTTTTCAAAACGGTTTCCACTCTCAAAGTTGACCAGAATAAAATTATGAAGGATAATTAACCGACATTTCGTTGCTTTTTAAATAATATGTGCCTGGTCTACGAAAAGGGAGCTAACGTGCGAAAACTAGTTTTCTGGGAAACAGCTGTTAAAAATCTCATCTTCCATCCGAATCAACTAAAAAGTGAAAATTGATTTTTTGGATTTTTTGACACCTAAGCCCCTTTCCGTAGGTCACATATAAAGCTTGTTAATTCATTTTTATTCTGAACTACGTTGATCGTAGCTGTATTTTCGTAAATAGTCGATGATTATTGGTCGCATTTAGTTGTCAATGATTAAAGGTAGCATTCTTTAACAATAATTATTACTAAAAATATATTTTTCTATGCAAGTCTAACATTTACAATATTTGTGATAATTAATAGATATAAAAAAAAGAATTGTTTTATACATTATCTACAATGAAGAAGTACTATACAAACTGAACAATTCCATGAGACCAAGTAGGTTTTTCTACGTTTTGTCAGTTGAGTCAGTCAAGATGCATCAATGAAGATTTTAAATATTTCAGAGAAGATCTTCGAACAATTCGGTGCACTTTAAAAGGATAGCACGGAATATATTCTTTAAAAACATGCACCTCTTTCTTTTTTAGAACTATTATTAATTTAAATGAACGGAACAATTAGTTAAGAAAGCGTTTGCAAGTGATTTGAATTTAGCAGTGCTGAAGTGTTATAGAAAAGTTTGCGTTTTATATTTTACATACGGCTGTACTAACGAATTCGAAGTTAATTAAAGAGAAAAGGTGTTTTGAATTTTCAAAGTTGTGAATTTACGAATGTGATTTGGAAATTTGCTTCGCAGCAAAGAAAATGTTTAGCATTTTAGGTGGCATGAATGAAATGTTATGTAGGAATATAGTTGCGCCCTTTACCTCTTCCATTTCATAACTTTGATGGGTTTTCCGATTTGCAAATCATCGTCTTTGTATATATATGCATTTCAAAATTAGTTTTTGAGACATAAAAATCGAAAATAACCTCAATTAATATCCGCTCATCCCACAAATGCGTAATCAAGTAAGAATGTTATATACAAACTAATAAAGGTATTATTACTACTATCACTAAAAATAAATACCAAAAATAATGGAAATGCTTTCCATACAGTCAACATACCATTTGTGATAATTATCTTTGTGCACAGTGTGTTAAGTTTGGGGATTTTTGGTTTGATTTTGAGTTTTTTTTTTAATTTTTATTTTTGGTTTAATTTTGTTGGTGGCGCGAAGATATCGGAATACGGTTTAGTCTTTGCTGTCAATATAAGTTGCGCTAGAAGTATGTTTGTATGTATGCACGTAGGAAATTTTGCACCTGCGTATGTGAGTATAAATGGCTGCTTCGCTTTATATTTGTATGCATAATGGTACTTACATTTATGCGGCAAGGACTAAGCTGTATTCTGAAATCCTTTCGTTTTTTTTTTTTTTTTTTTTTGTTTTTGAAGGTTAATAGTTCGCTAATTCTTGTTACACAATTACGGTTACATACAGTTAAGGAAATATTGCAAACATATCTTAAGCAAGCAAAGTCTAATGCAATGGAAGAATATATTTAAAAACAATAATAAATATGGCTCAGAAAAGAAAAAAAAATTACTTTGAGGAAAATATCCAAGTAACTTGAAGGGGAAGGGGACTAGCTCGATAATAAAATTGTTTTTCGTTGGACAAACTTGAAAATAATTTCCCAAATTGACTTTTGGAAGTTAACTGCTGGACCAGTTTATGGTCACTGATCTCATGAGGGTTGTAAATTCTTATTATGAGTGAAGACATTTCAAAACGCGCAATTTAATGGTCACTTGAAATGAAAATATAATGGCGGTCTATTTAAATTCGGTTGAAAAATGACCAGTTCAAATATTAATATTTCTCATTCAGCATCATATGGTCCACACTTCCCTTTTCAATAAAAACTTTTTTCCTGACTTTTCGAAAATTTAATTTATTGGTAGTCGAAAAAGTCTTTTTGTATTTCAATCAAACTTCAACTTATTTATATTTATAATGAACCAATATGCACCATTTTGGGTGACCACCTTTTTCCATTTCTCCGCTGACGACATTATTCCATTAGTATAAAAACTTTTCTGGTTTTGTGGTGAAAACTGCGACAAGTAATTTTCACAGGCTTCTCTTGAAGCCAACTTTACTCTATTAAGGGAGTTCTGTATTGACTGAAACAAATGGTAGTTCGATGGTGCCAGCTCAGGGCTATATGGTAGATGCATCAAAACTTTCCAAAACTGATACTGATTTTTTATAAAAAAAAAATGTCAAAATATACCGAATTTCTTCATTTTAGCTAATTTTGAACAGCTGTAATTTTTATTAACTTCCCCGAATTTAATTTTGGTTAAATGAAGCTTAAAATATAACTTTTTAAACACTAAATGGTGTGACATAATGTGATGGGTAGCACTGGAAATATACGACTGCAACGATATCTATTGACCAAATACGAAAAGACTTTTTCGACTACTCAATTTAGTTAGAGAGAACGTTTAATATTCGGTTCTTATTGGACTTAATTCATTGTTTAAAAAAGGAATATTGAGTAATTATTAATAATTCAATGACCAGCTATGAGGAGAAAAAAAAATAACTAAATCATAAGAAAAAAGAAGCATATAAAAAACTGAAAATTTACTTTCTGGTTTGAGCAAAGGACACACAGTTACATGCCACACTAAATTATTTAATTTATTATTTGTAACTATTTCGCTAAATCTAATATTGCTGAATATTTATATAACAACAAAATTTTCCACTTTTTGCACCTCTTACATGAATAAACTACCATTCACGCATTTTTAATTTGAATTTGGCTTCATTAAAGCTTACCCACCCAAAAAAAAAAAATTGCTATGTACATACATAATATGAGATTGCATCGCTTTATCGCTTTACAATTCGAAACGCTTCTTGCGGTAATAATAATTGCAAAACATGCGTTTACTTATGTAAGGTAATTGCGTACCGGTACTGCCGGAGCGGCCTTGCTGATCCATATTGCGGCGCTCATTTTGTGCGCCAATCCGCTGTGAATAGGCGGAGAAGGAGCGCTCCTGGTCGGGCGTCTGCGGCATGGTGGCGGCTTCGTGGTCCAGAATGTACAACTCGTCGATGGCGATATCACATATGTAGTGCAGATGCTCTTGAGCGCGATCGATGCGGAAGTAGTGCTCCGCGGTGCAGGCTGCAAGAGACAAAAACAACAACAAAAAGAGAGTAATTTCAATACTTTTGTAACTTGTTTGGAAATGCAGTTTTTTTTAGCAAACTAGCGTGCGAGTACTCACAATCGATGAAGCACCAATCCTGCGACACCTTCGGGTATGTGATCGATTCCTCGAATTTGGCGTTGAGCATGTTGCGCACCTGCTCCAAATCGCACTGCGACTCGATCTCCATTTTGCCCAATTTATTGGCCAATTTGCGCAACATGTCCTTGTCGTAGTGATATTGCTCGTATTGTTGCATCGTTATGCGCAAAATTGTTAAATGTAGTTTCTCCAATGGGTTCACTCTGACGTAAATGTATAGTAAAATGAGCTTAGTGAAACGCTTTGGCAATATTACTATTATTATTAATATTGTCATTGTTCATTTTTTTGATCGTTATGTTGAAAAAAAAAAAAAATAAAACAATGCTGTCTCTCAATCTAAGTTATGTTGTTGTCATGTAAATTGATTTGGAAGGTTCGCGGAAATTTTTCTCTCTCTCTCTTCTTGAAGCAATGTAAGAAAAATGGTCAAATAGTGGACCTATAACTCCCTCTCTGACAACACTGAAACTTGACATCATGAGTTGTGAAAAAATGGCTTCGGTTCTTATAGCATTGACAGACAATAATAACGGGGCATCTCGACAGAATAAAATCTATGTCTTACTAACTGTCAAATCTATTGCTATTGCCATTGCCAAATCTGTATGTGGGCATTCGTTATCTTGACATAATCATTTGTGCAAGGCGTAGGGTAGGTAGGTTCGAGCTGATTTAGCGCATGCTTTGAGCTCTTGAAATTGCGAAATACCGTCGGTTAGGTAGCTGATTTAGCTTTTATGAGGAAAATAAAAAAGGATCCTGGGAAAAATAAGATAATAACAAAGGAGAAAGATCCTTTTTTCCACAAACGTATTTCTGGAAAAAATAAGAATTCATATTTTTGGACTACTTTATAATAATTGTGACATAAATATACCAATTAAAATAATAAATTTAAAACGAGCAAAGATATTTTGATTTGTACAATACAATAGGCACGGCAATACAGTTAGTAAGACAAAGATTTTATGCTGTCGAGATGGGCCGTAAAACAAGAAGCTTCTGAAGACAAATTTGGATCTGATTAAGTGCGCAAATAATCCGGATTAACGCTGGCGTCTGTCAAGGCTATTAGTCTGTGAACTAGCTGCTAAGCCTTCGCCATCTGAAGCAAATTCGCGAAGCAGTTTGGAACAAACTTGTTTTGCTTTTGAAAGAGATGAGTTTCGCTACAGAGATGGCAAAACCGTCACTATATTATTTAGATAACTACTCTTAACTGAAATCATACTAATATTATAATTAAAGAGCAAGTTTTGAGCACAAAAATGATTCGAAAGAAAGACACATAAGTATATTTACATATTTCGAAAAACATTGTTTGTACTTACTGTACATCGCCGCGTCCGTGTTTGCGTTTGGCCAGCATAACCGCTTTGTTCAGCAAACTCATTTCGATAATTGATGGCTTCACGCGGCACGCCTCGCCGTCCACCTGCATCGGGATTGTCTTCTTGGTGACGATGCGTGCCGACCGACATTGGCAAATGCAGGTGCCGTGCAAGCCGGCCTGCAGCATGGGCAGCTGGTAAGTGGTCAGACCGACCACCTCTAACATGCCGTCATCGATGGCTGGCTTGGATTGGCCGAACGAATCGTTCCAGGGATGGGTACCGCCGCCATAGCTAAGGGTGTGGAATGTATGTTTGAAATATCGGTGAGGAAAGAGAGAAATAAAACACAACAAAGTTGTAATATAGGAAATATAGGAGTGCCGGAGCAGATATCTATCTAATGCACTCTTGCATGTCCAAGGGAGTACTTAAAAAAGGTATGCAATTTATAGCTAAGTGATTGCAATTGCCGCTGTCTGGCGTACGATAGACGACCGCCCGTCAGAAAGCTTATATCTAGAATTTATTTTTATTTGCAGCCATAACACTTTTAATGTGTCACTAATGGCATGCAATGTGCACCGTAAGTGTCAGAGTTATCTACTAGGAAAGTTCAGTGAACTCACCTGCCAATATTTAGGAAGAGCACTGCATGACAGCCGGCGTCGCGCAGTTTACCCGTGAAATCCTGGCCGTCGCACTCGAGCGTCACCCACTGCGAGAGATTCCGATACTGTCGCAAGATCAGATCTTTGCCACCCATTTGACCATAGTACATCTTGTTGCGCAGACGCGAGTTGAAGCGCTCTGGATGCGCTTCGCGCGCCTCGTGGAATTCGAGTGCGATGTGTGCATCGACGCCAAAGGAGTAATAGTTATTGATCACATTTAGCGGGACATTGTCCTTGCTGCGGCTGACATTATCGTCTTCCACTTCACGGTTGGGCGTGACATTCAGACGCCAGCGATCCATCAGCACACACTGAGACATGCCGATTTCTCGTAATATCTTACTGACCGGCTCATCGGTGTAGCCCTACGGGAGAGTAATTTGAAGCATATGTTTAAACATACAATACGCGCCAATTAGCGGTATACTTACACCACCCCAACCGAGAGCGCGAGCGAGATCATTGCCAGTACCTAAGGGCAGCACACCCACAGCTGGCGGCGGTGTTATGGGTGGATTCAACATGTCCAGCACAGATAATACCCAACCTACGGTGCCGTCACCGCCACACGCTAAAACGCGCAAGTTAGGCGCTTTACGGAATAGCTCCAAACTACGATTGAACGAAGCAGAAATAAATAATCAACAACTGATTATGGCCGCAGATCGCCGTGTACTTACCCCATCTTTGGACCGCCTTGCGTTAAATCGAAAACTTGTCGAGGGTTCAGAAGATGTTGGAATTTACCCAACAGCTTGACACCTTGATTGCCGCCCGATTTAGGATTGATGAACACAATCACGGGTATTACGTCGGGCGATGGTATCGGCTTCACGATGAAAGCGCGTGGCTCTTTCTTCTCTTCCTTTTGCTTTTGCCGTTTACTCGCCCCCTTCTTCTTACTGCTGGTTATGGTCACATTGGTCTTGTTGTTCACTCGTATGGAGGATTTAAAATTACCTTTAGTGGGTAACTTGACGATCCAAGACGGTGGCACGATAATTGGCGCATAATTGCCTGTAATATATAAAGGGTGTTTTTGGTAATCAATTTACGACAAATTGATAATGAGGATTGTGCACGGATTCTAAAATATTTTCGGAAGATAAAGTCAGTAGATTTTAGTACTAATTTTTTGTATCACTCTTTATTTGGTTCTTACGCTGGCAATATAAATGTATAGCAGGTATGCTTTGGACCCAGTGAAAATTAGAGCAAGAAGTGTTAAATGTTCAAACCCTCTTGTTCAGTCCAAAGAAAAAGTACAGACTTGATGCCTTCAAATTAAGGACGAGAAATGACGAAGCATTTTTTCCCCCAGTCCCGAGTTTGCCAGTATTCTGCTTGGGCGAGCTGAGGGCTGAGTGAGCTGAATTATCCAATTTCCCAAGAAAAGCTAACAATTGCATTGTGTGCATGTGGTAATAAGATTTTCACACTGCAAAGTAATAAAGCTGAGTATTTTACAAATCGTAAATGCAATCAAAAAAATCCGCAAAGACTTTAGTAATCCCCCTCATCGCCGCTCTCAATGCTTTGCCGCACCTGCTGCGGCAGACAAGCTCATTGCTAATTTCGAGCAGATTTGCTTGCTGATGACACCGAGTGTAATGGAAGTTGGAGGACATACATATATACGATACATGTATGTTGCATGTGCACACATACCCGATAGTACCTCTTAGCTCTTAGTATACACAGACGCATCCAATTTTGCCCGCTCTTCAGATTTCTGGTGCGGCCACTGCAAAGCCTTGGTTTTGGCACTGCTGCGTTCTCGAACGTGTTGAGCGGACGCATTTACGGCTACCAATGCTTGAGCTTGAAGGAACGGTTATTATACGATAAACGACATAGCTGCTTAGTTGTCGAACGAGTGCGGTGGTGGTTAGCAGGGCAACGAATACTGCGAACCGAAGATCGTGGGCCCAACCAACAATAGCATCGATTGTATTGAATTATCAATCCCAACAGGGGGAAATATGAAAATGGCTTGCATCAGTGGTTTGGTTTAAGTGATACACATAATTGGTCTGAGAAATTTACTGTTGTGTATCTAAATTTGCAGCATTTGGTGCCATTGCTTTGACCTGCATATTAATTTCAAGAGATGCTTTCATTTGAATCGCCATAGCAAAGCTCTGCGTAGCAATTCGGGTGGTCCTTGTACTTTGCACTTGATTAAACATCGACGGAAGGAGTTCAGTTTGCTCTTATCTGCATATTCCATTTCAATTCGACAATGTTATTGATTACCTTGCGGCTTTTGGAGAAACGTCGGAATTCAACTATCCTAACGAAACAATATTTGTTAAATTGATAAATAAAATGGACTTAGGGGAGCTTCCCAAGCAGCCATATTCAAATATATATATAATATATCTGTGGGTGTGTTAAATAATATCGATAAAATATTTGTAAATTGCCGATGGATGGCTGTAGTATTAGCACTTCGACCTGCAGCTGAACTTTAATTGGCTCGCCATGGCGTATGAGCAACATCTGCTGTTTGCCTCAAATTGCCATTGCACTCAACTTCTATCACGCATTACTGATGAAGCGCATTAACTTAATTATAGTGTAATAGATAAAGTGATGAATGTGGGTAACATTTCACAATTAAAGTAATCTGTAGTAAACTGACTTTTGTTTAGAGTGACTCAAACTATAAATAATTCTTTCAGCGAATAATTTTTATGGGTGGCATAAAATTAAATTGTATGTATATTACTCTGTTTTGAATAAACTATTTCCAAGAAGTTGAGTTATTATATAGTTTAGCTCATTAATGATCTGCAATTGTTATACATAGATTCTTGCTGACTGCGAAGAAAGCTCTAACTAACGGCTTAGTTAATTATCTGTGCATTTGTTTGAAACCATTGAACAATTGAAAATAATGGCAAAGATATATACGTTCACCGCTATTGAATAGAGAAGTTGCCTCACTAAGTCTCAGTGCTGATTGAGTGAGGACTGAGATGGAAGATTTTCAGATAATTTCATTTTACATATCCACATATCTACATACACACATTGTATGCACACATTGTTTTTTTTAGACCAATTGCGTTGCAGCACTTGCAACACAATGCACGCTTTTGTAGCAAAGTTTAAGTTTCAACAAGATTGTCTTTCTTCAGTCTTACATATAACGTATATATGTATATGTACATACATAGACGTGCACGCACACACGCATTCGTTGATGTTTTGCCACCACGGCAGCGTGCGTGGCGTCGGATTTGTGCAATTAAATGAAATTTTTAAGTGGCCCACAAGCACGGCAGCACTACATTAAGTGCAACACTCGACAATATTTTGCCGCACGTTCATATTTACTCAAACACTTCCTGGAAAAGTGCCATAAACGTTTGAAAGTGACGGAGCATAGATTTAGCTGAAACACACTTCGATATCTTGGAAATTTATTTAATGTATTTTTAATGCAAAATTGATTCAGAAATGAATTCTTATCAACTGAAATTATAAGCAATGATTTGTTTCATGCAAAACACCACGAGTACATATTGCCACATTGTTTGGTGCTATTCCTGGTACTTCAATTTGGCTTTTTATTTTTTTATTTCTATGATTTTTAAAACTTACCCAAGGTGCACTCTTCCCCAATTTTGGCTTGATTAAAGCAGGACTCCTTGTTGTGATAGACCTCGTGACACCAGGCGCAGGACAGTGCCACTATCTCTTTGGAACCAAACAGTTTACCCTGGACAGCCTGCAAAAGCAATAATAAATATGTTGAATTAAAAATCAGATTGCGTAAAGAAATCATGAGTAGTCAAGCCTTTCAGAATCCTGCTATAAGTAGTGCCTGTAGCTACTATTTTGTTTTGTATTACTTAATAGTTTTTAAATACTGGAGTTATTATGGATTTATTTCTTTGGAAACAATAAAATTTGCTCATTTATAATAGAAGAGAAGGTGAGACCTACAATGCCATAAACTTCTAGCTTACTATCTTGCAGATTTTTATGGTCGCATGGCGTGGTTTTTCGTGCTATTTTTGTATGAAACCATTCAATATAATGAAATTAAGACGCGTCGTAAAATTCACAACTATGTAGTCCAAATGAAAATCACGTTTCTCTGCAGCACAACTACACATACTTAAAGCTTAAATTAAAGGAAAAATTAGAGAACAGTGCTTTTTTCTATTTGTGACGATTTTTTTCTTAAATTATAATATTTATGAGAAATATTGGGTGGTCGAAAAAGTCTTTTCGTATTTCTAATCAATATTTAACCTTTTATTATAATTATATATAAATAAACGAATATGTACCAATTTGGTCGACCACTTTTTGCCGTTTTTCCGCTAGAGATATTATTCCATTTTTTTTTTACTCATTTTTGAATAGCTGTAACTTTTTTCAACTTCCCCGAAATTAATTTCTTTTTAAATGAAGCTTAAAATATCGCCTTTGTAACACTATATGTTGTGACACAATGTGATTGGTAAGACTGGAGATATACGACTGCAACGACATCTATTGACAAAATACGAAAAGACTTTTTCGACTACCCAATATAAAATTTTGTTTTTTAAATAATCAAACTTTAACCGAAAATATTTTTAAATGGTCAGGTTTACGAAAATCGTTATAAACCTGCTTTGAAGAGCATTATTCCCTACAAAACCTATGAAACGAAATATTTTTCAAGTAGTTGGACACGAGATGCGAATTTTTTTATCTGATAATAAGAAAAAACACCTGCAAGAAGTAGGACCTTCTTGTTACAATTAAGAGCTCCTACTTCGAACCTATTTGCAGAGAATTACGCGATTTTTTTTTTTTTAATTTACCCTAACATGTGAAATACTGTGCCCAAAAAATAAGGTGACATTGTATTTATTTTGAAAATTCTTTATTTATTCTTCCAAATCAATTTCATCCCCTTCAAAGTAATCCCCACTAGATGTATTACATTATGCCAACGGATTTTCCAACCTTCGAAACAGTGGTTCTAGTGTCACTTTCCGGGATGGCCTTCAGTTCCGTCTTCGCTGCGGCTCCCCGGAGCGGTCTTTTGAGCTTGGTGAACAGATAGAAGTCGCACGGCGCCTGATCAGGTGGATACGGTGGTTGCGGAACGATATGGGTCGASCTTTTGGCGAAATGATCATTTAATGCAAATTCTTTGCACAACAAATTTCGACATCGCAAAAAACGAAAAACTCACTTTTAGCAGCTCACAAAATGACACGTACCTCAAACACTAATGAATATTTTGACATGAAATTTGACATAAATGTGACTGACAGTACTACCGACCTAAAAAAAAAACAATCTCCAAATCTTTCGACGCGCGCAGTTTAAATTAAAATTTTACCTTTTTGGGCACAGTAATGAAGTGTATGCAGATATATTATTACAAAATTCAAAGGTAAAAATTAAATATTTGAAAATTCTGAAACCACAACGCCGCATAAGCTTTACACATTTCTTGCCACAAATAATTTCCTCGAATACTATTGTGCTACATACAAGTATATCGTAAGTAAGTATGTATGTATGTTTTTATTTTCCTAACCGCAGTTAGCCGTTAGCTATTGGCGTTAGCCTCTTATTCCCTGTGGCATTCTTCTTCTTGTTCCAACTGCTACCGTGTAAGTTGCTTCACGTCTCCCCAGGATTTCTGTACTATGCCGTAAGTTGCCCTAGTTGTTTTTGTTGCTGCTACCGGACATGTTTAATCGGCACTATGGTACAAAAGGTCGGACAGCATGGACGTGCCAGCTTTTCCAATACACCGAGTTATGCGCTATATCCCTCGACGCTCTGGTTGCATGTATATTGTAAAGCTGCTGTTGTTGTTGCTCTTATCTTAAATTTTGACTACCTGCTGTGCATTATTATTCAATATGCTATTTATGATGGTATCGATGCCATTAATGGGGCGTTTATTATGAAATTCCATGCAATCCGGCGTACGTGCAGAGAAGCCATGGACAAGGAGCAAGGAGCTTTTCGCAAGGCGAGAGATATGTGGATATCTATCCAAGTTGTAGTAATAAGTAGTAATAAATATACTCAGCTCTTGGTTTGCTAATGCTAGTGGAATATTGAAAAGTCCTTAAAATTAGCTAGATATTATTAAATGCCCTGCATGGCCGAGACATGTTGCCGCATTAAAGAGAAGCTGTGTCGGAATTAATTTGCCATTTTAAATTAATTATTTTGCTTAAAAGCTTTTGAGCTCGCTACTTGTAAATATTTCATATGTTTATATACTCAAATATGGTTTGTTGTTAAGTGTGTGTGTTTGTGAATTTAATTAAAGTAGACTTACCTTACCGCACTGCTTGCACTTGCCCTTCTCCATTTTGCGATGCACCCAGTGATGGTGCGTCGTGGACTGCTCCCGGTATTGTCTTACGCCCACGTCCCGAAATGTTGGCTTACACGCTAATTGAGTCTTTTCATTGACGATTGGAATGCAATTTTGATGCGCAATTAATTGGCAAGCAGAGCACTTCATGCGTTGACCACTTTTCTGTCATTCAAAAAGGCAAACGAATTAATAATTATAATAATATTAAATGAATACTATAAATTAAATGACACGCTTTAATGTTGATGCATAAAATACACATCACACACAGATCTAGTGTTGATACATAAAACACAGGGCAATGCACAAATGAGTGTGTGCATTTGTGTTGGTAAATAAGTGAATGTGAAAGGTTTTAAAATCGATGAGTTGATTTTTGACCGCGAAAAGTTACATAAAGTTACATTACACGATAATTAGCTTAAAGCTACTTTATGGTGTTTTAATTCTTTAATACAGGCTTATTATATATGCATAAGTGTATTTAAGTGGTGGTATGATAACGAATGGCAATGTGTAATGATAATATTTATCATGACCATTTGAGCATATTTAACATTTTAATTTACCAAAAAAAAAAAAATAAAAACGAATTTAGTTTGAAAAATAAATAAATTTATCATGTATAAGGAAGATTAAATCGAAAGCTGGCAAGCTAAAAAAATTTATTTAATATGTATCTCTTTTTAAATTGAAATGATTAAAACAAAGTCCGCACGTTTAGCAACTTGAAGTTGAAGTTTGTATGCTTTCTGCACAGAAGAAAAACTTTTCTTAAATGTACCTGTTTGAAGCGAATTATTCAATGCCTAACTATTGGACGTCGTTAATGTGCTGAACACATAAAAAGCGACAGACTTCAAGCAAATATTGAAGTACACACGTTCTTATGGACACAGTTATGTAGTCTTGCAGCTATCTAAATAACTGTGTCTTTAAGAACGTGTGTATTTTAATTTGACAGATGTCGCTTGAAGTCTGTCGCTCTAAAGTCTGAATACCTCAAAGCTTTTGGGTAGAATTCAATTAAAATGTAGCAGCTCAGTTCAATGAGTTTACATTTTAAAGCGTTTTTCTGAAAACGCCTGAAAGATTATTCGCTGGTTCGAGTTTCGGGTAAAATTATAGAATTTTTTTTACCATAGAACAATATTTTCAAATATAGAAATTGTTTAAGTACGTAGAAGGCCGGAATCACTTCAGCAGTGTAAAATCATTCTTTTCGGTGCCGTCGGAATTTGCGCATAATTCGAAAAATATTAAATGTTTTTCTAAAACTTTTTACTGCGTTTCGCAATAATTTTCATAAACATACCATTAAAATGTTAAAACAATTGAGAAAGTAGTTTTCTTCTTAAGTCCAAAATCGTTCATCGGACCACTCTTTCAGTGAGAAGAAGAGATACTCAAGTGTGCAAAATTTCTTTCATCAGTTTTTTCTCTTTATACACATAGCTTTTAAGATAACTTTTATAAAATCTTTGCTATTTATTGGATAGTTCTAAGATATTCAACGAACTTTCTTTTACTTTTTGATTTGTTTGTTGTGATAATTGAAATACTTCACGCGGTAATTACTGTGTTTTTGCGGAAAACCATTCGTCTTACTCTTACTAAACGTATTTATGAATATGTTCTGCGCTTTATAAAATATTCGTGGAAAATCACTTCCAAGAAAATAAGTTAGCTTAAGATTGAATAAATGGCCACTTTCTTAAACTGTATACATTAGATGGGTATGTATGTATAACTATTTACTTGTCCTCCTGCAGATTAAAAATAATTTATAATCATGAAATTTATATGTTTTTAAGTGCAGTAAATGCATTTTTCAAAACTTTATATTTCGATTAGCTTTCTCTTGAAGAGATGCACAAGAAAAATATTCAATTTAAGGATCGTCTCGATTTTTTGTATTATCGCATAATATACACTGTAATAAACATTCTCTCAACTTTTGAAATCGAAATTCAAATGATTACGATAGCTACAGCATTTCTTGTAGAAAGGGAACGGAGCTAGACAATCTTTAAACGCGTTTATCTCAGAATAGTGTTCTTCAAAGCGGTTTCCACTCTCAAAGGAAGAGTTTTGAAGATTTCTAGTTCCAAAAGGGAGAGAACATTTTTAACGTCATTCTATATCGGGCTATGGAAGCTTTTTTTTATTCTTCCTATTTTGTCTATTTTCAAAACATAGCGGAATAGCGCTTTTCCTATAGATTAATAATCCTCTTGAAATTTTTGTTTTTGATCAAAATTACATTACAACAATTTATTTTACTATTATTCACCCAACAAATAAACATTAAAAAATCAGTTTGTATTCGTCATGAATGTATTTTTTTATAAAAAGACCCGACCGATTAGTTAATTTCAATTTCGATGCCATAACCAAAGTTTACAAAGTCATCAAATTCATTCTCTTGAAACTTTAACGCTGCCAATAAGATAGTAATTTTCTTTTAAGTTCTACAAAAGCTACAGATTTATATAGCGGAACGGGTTGTATTTCTTTTAAAATAATAAAGAAAATATGATTTATAATGATTTGTTTTCTTTGACTTGTGAAATTCATTAGAGATAACGTTGCCTTAAAATATTCAAATTTAATCCATAATGTCTATTTAACGGTTAGGTTTACAAAAAAGTTTAAATAGATCTTTTTAGAACAATGAAGTTCCTATAAAGCCCACAAAATTAAATATTTTTATTAGTTTGAAGCAAGGTTTGAATTTCCATCTGATAATAAGAAAAATAATATACAACTGCAAGGCGGAGGACCTTCCCATTACAATTAAGAGCTCATACTTGGAGAGATTTTCTAAGAATGTATTTTTCAGTACTACCACCCTAATATACATACCTAAATTTTTACCTTACCTAAAGGATGTGAACACACTACATTACACTCATTTTAAACGGGTTAATAGTAACTACTCCGGTATCTTATACTTTTGCCACTTAAAATATTACTGTAATAAAATTACAAGTATGTGTCTGCTCAAATATGCAATTCCATGGAGATATGTATGTATGTGTGAATGTGGATTTACATGTATGTATGCCTTATTTTCGTGCGTGAGCAAACTTGCCGAATGAGAATAGAATTTGTTGCAATAATGATAATTATGAGTATAGGCGATGCGAAGTGAAAAGAGAGAATGTGTGTATTCATTGATAATAGCATTTAGCATGTGTGCTGGCACACATACATACCAAAATGCTGAAAATATCCTAATGTATGCCAGAAGTCTCACGCACACACATTTTGGCGAAAGTTTCGCATATTCCGCAAGTGGAAGGCTGCCAGTATGCATGTGCACGTGTGTGCGCGATATCGTAATGCGCGTTAAGCATGCAATAAATGAATTACTCGCAACAATTTTGTAATTGATTTAAAGTGTTTTGCGCCTGCGTGGGAATTCGCGCTCAACAAGCATTTCAATTAATTAAATTTAACGCTCTCAGCCCAATTAGCGCTGCTGTCGGCAAATTGCGTTGCTTATTTTTAAAATGGTCACATAATTAGTTACTGCAGTGCGCCATAAATAACGAGTACTCCAAATTAAGGGAGAGCGGAGCGGTATGTAATTAATTTTAATACAATTAAACTATCATTTATGCTTTATTTAAAAGTGCATAATAATTGAAATACTCGTGTCCTTGTATGCGTATGTGTGTGTGTTGAAATACTCACAATGCACTCCTCGTTCAAGCAGCAAAGATCGCCGGACGCCGACGTGGGCTTCCAGAAGTGTTCTCCCTGTACCGCGTTCTCGGTCCAGTCGGGCACAATCCGAATCGGCCGTCGGGCATTACTCGCCGACGCAGAACGTCTGCAATGGGAAAGAAAGAAAAAAAGAAAATATTTTAATAATTGCATGCTTAGCTACATACATTGTGAATACTTGAAACACCCAAAAATAGTTCGACAAGAATGTTGCAAGACTTCGCTTTTATGTGGCATTTCAGCCTTAAAATTGGCTGATTCCCGCAAATAAGCATTTAAATAAAAGTTCTGGAAATTTTCCCAAAATATTACGTGTTTATCCGTATTCATATCAATGCGCATGTGTGTGTGGCGATAGAGCGCCAGTAAATAGGCAATTAAGTTCAAATGTTGCATCGTTTGCTTTCTGCAAGGGTTATCAAATGCAAATTTGAACTTTCGGGAGAGACGCTTTTAAAGTTTTCTAAAACTATTGGGAATAGAAATTTTGAAAAAATATAAAATTTGAGTTAATAGTCAAAAATTTTATTTTCGAGTTATGAAGATCTTGCAGTAGGCAAACATATACCGTCAACCAAGATATTACACAAATGGAGTAAAGTATATACTGTAATCACAGTGAATATAGAACAAACGTCGGAAGGCCCGATTAAAACCGCTAATAATAAGTATTTTATTTTTAAACAATTTTTTATTGCCTTCATTACTTCAAGATACACCAATTTGATGTTGAAAACTAACTACAACAATATTTTAGACCGTGCGATGCCTACAAAAAGAATGATGGGTAGTCGAAAAAGTCTTTTCGTATTTTGGCAACAGATGTCATTGCAGTCATATTGTCGTTCTTCTCTAGTACTATCAATCACATTGTGTAATACTATAAAGTGTTGGAAAGCTGAGATTTTAAGCTTCATTTAACGAAAAAAAAAATTGTTGAAAAAAGTTACAGCTGTTCAAAAATGAATGAAAATAATGAAAAAATTCGTTACATTTTGAAACTTTTGTATAAAAAGCGTAAAAATGCCACACTAACCACCAAAGAAATTTGTGAAGTTTACGAAGATGACGGTGTATCAGCTCGTGTAGCACAACAATGGTTCGCTCACTTCCGTCCTGGAAATTTCGATTTACAGTGATGGAATAAGGTTTCCAGCAGAAAAATTGGAAAAAGTGAACGACCAAAATGGTACATATTTGTTTATTTACTTATTATTATAAATAAAAATAAAAAATAAGTTGAAGTTTGATTAGAAATGCGAAGAGTCCTTTTCGACTACACAATATTAATGGTTAAAACAGTTGAAACACCAGTTCTTTGCATTGTCAAAAAATCCGAGGTGTTCGTCGTATTAAAAGCCGTTACTATTTCTAAATCAATACAAATTTATACGCCATAGCCTATATAGCTTTACCATAATTGCATCGCTATATATTACTTTCCGTACAACAATGAAAAAACAAAAAGCGCATCGCTTATGCCCGCTGGACGACATTTTGTCGTTTATGAAGGCAAAGTGAAAATTAAAAGTTGCACAAAAGGTAAATAATAAACAGAAAACACAATAATGCGAGCATTGCCATGGCAGAGCCGTTGAAATGTGAAGCGAAACATGAGCCAATTTCATAGAAGGCACGCAAATGGGACACTTGGATGGACAGTTGGACAACCGAACAACTGCATACTGGGCAAAGGGGTAAACCGGACAGTCGGCGAAAGCAGTTGCCTGTCAGCGGAGTGCTTTTGATGTATATGTAAATACACACACACTAGTATAATAAATGTGTGTTGGCCATGCAACCAGTAGCCTTGCGCTCTGCCATTACTGTGAATGTGTCAGTGGATGACCACCCTGGTCCGTCACTCCGTCAATCCGTCATTGTTGGTTTGTGTGCTCGCTTGTTATTGTTGATGTTGCCAGTTATCGTCACCAGCACCGGCAATGGCAGCAGTAAACGCATTGCTAATGTCTTTCCGCTGCCAGCGCGTGTTTGTATGTGTTTGCCTGTATACGTGTGTGTGTGTCGTTTTTGTTTAGCAAAATATAGCTCTGCAATATTGCTATTTGACAGAAACGGTTTCCACTTGTGTTCTCGTCGACATTTTTTATTCGCCTTTGTGCACTTTTTTGCGTGTGCATGAAAATACAGGAGCGTTTGTGTTGCCGTGCAGCTCAGCAACAACAAGTTGACAGGCATTTCTTCATGGGATTTGCATAAATTTGACACTTTTTTCTCATTCACGTTGAGTAAAATTGATTGGGGGAGTAGGGTGTTGGATTAGTTATGTTTTCAGTGCTTTGCCTTCTTTCTTAGTTTTTCTGTGAATGAGAGCGCAAAATAAACAGTAGTAATAAACTTGTTTTGTTCTTTAGTAATCGCACTCTCCTCCAGAAGGAACTTTCTTTTTCTTTCTGAATCTTTTTGTAACAAGTTCTTGCGTCACTATCGAAATTTGTCTTAGTTAGTCTTTCATAATCGATATTAGAGATATTAAAGATATGAGCCAACATATATCGGGTGATTTTTTTGAGGTTAGGATTTTCATGCATTAGTATTTGACAGATCACGTGGGATATCAGACATGGTGTCAAAGAGAAAGATGCTCAGTAT
>NW_017536979.1:1483395-1495125 GCF_001853355.1 Bactrocera latifrons | reverse complement strand
ATCCATTCTAGAAGCGTATATGATCAACACAGTATTCGACATTCAATAGATTCTTTGCTACTTCTGAACGAGTATAGAGAAGAGTTTGTAATGGATCGCGATGTGCGTGTTCTCCTAGTAGATAATTACGAGAGGATATGGAAAGCTACTGGTTTTGTTATCGCCAATAATCAATTTCAATACTACCGAGCGTTTTTTTAATCGTGATTCCCAAAAAAGGATTCGGAGCTAGTATTAGAAACTTGACAACGAATGAGGATAATATTGGGTAGTCGAAAAAATCTTTTCGTATTTTGTTAATAGATGTCGTTGCAGTCGTATATCTCCAGTGCTACCATATATATTTGGAAAGGTGAAATTTTGAGCTTCATTTCTGGAAATTTCGAAATTTCGATTTATACTGATGGAATGTCTCTGTTTGATTAGAAATACTAAAAGACTTTTATGACTGCCCAATATATGGAAATATATATATAGTTCATAGCACATTTGTATGAGGAAATTTTTAGGTCACGTACACTTTCCACAAAATTGGAATTAGTCTAATTTTTCCTCAAGAGAAGTGACTACTTAATATACCCACATCTTAGCAAATTGGCATCACATAATGGTTTAAAAATGTGTTCTCTTTACATTAAACTATGCACTCTCGTACAGATGTTCCATATTTAAATGCAACCGTGTTCCTGCGTGTACAGAGATGGGTTGCAAAAGGGTTGAGCGCACACATTAAAAAACGGTTAATATTTATTTATTTTATCATAGAATTTCCTTAGACCTATGTGAAATTTACTAACCAAATTAATTTAAATTTTCCGCCCATGACAAAGGTCTTACGTTCTATCTTACGCCGTGCATATTTTTTTTAATGATTTTGCATTGACAAATAGTCTTGATAACCAAAGGTAGCACTTTCAACCAGTAGTCACACTCGCACCAATCACAAGCACATACGCGCACCCTCCCGCATATATTCTATGCACGTATGCGAGTATTTCCTTCCGCTTGATATCGATCTCACTTACCGCTTCCGCCACGTGCCCAACGAATCCATTTTCCGCTGACGAAATGCCGCCTTGCGCTGCATGCCAATGGACGAGCGTCGGAAGCGGCGAAGGAGCGGTGCACCGCTGTTCGTCGAATCGACAGTATGACTTGATTCAGACTCACTGCCATCGTCTGCATCCTTACAACGGCCTCCACCACCATCAACGTTGTCGTCGGCGTCGTCGTCGTCGTCGTCGCTGCTCTCGTCCTCGGACTCGGTTTGCTCACGTACGGCATGCAACAGTTGCTCCACCGACATCGTGTCGCTGTGGCTACTCTCGCTGTCGCCTTCGCAGTTCAGATACGAAATAAACATTGCTGCAGCCTATGTCCACTAAGGGGATTGCGATTAGGTACGAGTACTAGTACGGTGTACTCACTGGCAGGGAGGAGCGGGGAACTAAGCCGTGGTAAGTTGGTAAATTCGTGTATTGGCAAGCTTCAAGTTGGTTGGTAAGTTTTGTAATGTTGTTGTGTTTTAGTTGTTGGCCCCGGTGTCATGTGGCTAACACTTGTTGTTTGGCTGAACTCAAGCACTACAATTTAATGTGCGCTTTATTGTTTTCTTTTTTGTTTATTTGTTGATTTTTGTTTTTGTTGTTGTTTTGATATTTGTTTTTACGTTCCGCCTCAGCTGTTGCTTAGTGATGTGGAGTTTGCACTTCGCACATGTTCCACTAAATTCTTGTCATTATTTGTCACTTGTTTATTCGTTCTTTTATTTATTTATTTTTATTTTGTGTTGTTGTTTTTGATCTCTATCTGTTTTTTCTGTTTTATTTTCACTGGAAAGTCATTTAAAATTCATTAATTTGGTGGCAGTCAGACTTACTATTCACATATTTTCTCTTTTCCGCACTTTTGACAAGGTCATTTATCGATGTTTGTTTTTCTCACAAATTTTACGAGTATTTATTCGCACACATTAAGCATTTAGTTTTGATTTGTCTAGTCTATGTATGTATGTGCTATAAAGGTGTGTTCAAAATAAAAACCGTGTGTGCATTAGCCACAGCAACATTAAATAGAATAGTAATTTAGACCCGGGAAACACCTGTTTTGCCATGTCATTTTTGTTACCGTTATACAAGGTGCGAGACAGATATATACATATAGTATATGCCATAGATATTGACAATAGAGCGTTGTGCGATATTCTTGGGCGGAAATCGAAAGTAACTATTGCAGACATTACCAAGGGTAAGGGGACCACTTTTCGAAAAGAAAAGCGATAGGTAGGGACAAGGTCGAATTATTAATTTTTATCAAAAATTGTATTTCTGATTTGATTTCTATCTTATTATAGCTTAGGACAACGTTTGAGGTATGATTCGTGTATTTGTACCTCAGAAGGTGAGAGTACAGCGCCATCGCCAGTAAGTTGTTTGGTTACATTTTTAGCTGTACAAACATTTACGAAAGTGTGTTTGCATATTTGTCTGTCTGGGTTTACTGTAATTACATCTTATCAACACATCGGTCTTATCACCACCCACATTATCTATCACATGCTTAGTGGACGGCAATATATGCAGATGCCACAGCGCCGCTACGCAATTGCAATCACTGTGTTTCCGTGTCTGTTAAATTCATTATTCTAGTTAAAGCTCTGTTGTGTCTCTGCAATCAGTTGACTCGAGACATTTCGAAATACAAATTTCAAAGATTTCTTTTCTGAGACTGCATATTTCAGAACGAGTGAAATGACCTAAGATTACTCCCCTTCCTTAACCCCAGCCGCATCGTAAATATCGATTCCTCTGGGTTAAAATACTGGAAAGACCGCGAGTAGATTGCTTGCGATTTGCCTTCGCTTAATTTGCTGCTTAATGCCGCGTTCATAATTGCGCTGGCCGTCGAGCAGGGAAAGGGGCAACAACAACAAGCAAAGTGTATAATTCGTAGTGGAGTAGCTTGCCATTCATCCACGAATGTGAATGCTGTCTAATCAACGAAAATAAATAATGATTGCGTTGCTCAAACAGCAAGCCAAAGGAATTCCTCCGGCGTCGCCCGGCTGTCTGCTAATAAAACTGAAAATAATTACTGGAATTCGTTGCCTGTTTACTTTAACTTGTTTTTTTCTTAATGAATTACACAAATATTCGGACATATGAATAAGAAGGTAGCTTGAGGCACTTGCCGAGCCATTGATTGGAAATTGAGATGACCTGTTCAGTGGAAATACAATTTTTCCTTTCTTGGACAATTTTGTTTGGCAATGGATACTTATACTTACCCAAACTTTCGAGAAAAGATGTGAAACACTTACATATTTATGCTTTGGTCATTGAAATGGTTTTCGTGAATATTTTGCTACGTTCCTAGCATAGACATTACGCGTACATTTGAATAATGTTCTTTTAACGACGGAATGATAACCAACGGGAGATTCATTACTGAGTTCAATACTTCCCATCAGCACACAATCAAATTGCAAATCATTACTTTCTATTGTTGTTGTTGCGTTGTGGTGCATCCCTGCCTTTTTGCCATTAAACACATTGGTCGAAATGGTGAGAACAATTTATTGTTTGTTTTGAGACTTTTTTCACAGCTCGTTCGTTTGTCGCGACCCACCTTCAACTTGACTCAAACGCACGTCGCTTAAATGACAGCGCAATAAGAGCGAAATGTCAAAATGACAATTGGTGCGTTTGTGCGCGTTGTTTGCCAAAGCAATCAACTGCGACGCATCGCCGTAATCGCTGCCATCGCTTTTTTTTTGCTCTGTTCTTTTTTTTTTTGGACAAAGAATTGACTTTATGCCAGCCAGCGTTTTGTCTTTGTTGTTGTTGTGGTTGCGAATGCTTTCGACATGACTGACACGATAGGCGGCAGTGTTGTTATTTAGGCGTGTCATGTGCGTCACAAAAATACTCGTGCGTACGTATACGCACTCACACAAATACGTGGAAGTAAAAAAACGCGAGACGCGAAAATTAAAAAAAAACAAGAAATGCTAAAACACAGATACATGGGTGTTAAATGGAAAAAAATATTACTGAACGTTTTTGAATTGAGCTGTTCCTCTCGAATTCGAGTTTTATTCGTCCGCCTGTGTTAGCCTGGTATTTATGGGTGGGCGGTGAAAGCATCAGCAATGTGCGAGTGACAGTTTTGACATGCTCTTGGCTTGTCCGCCCAACATTTCAGCCTCAAATGGCCTAGGCTTGTACCAGAATTGGCTCCATTTAGAATTTGCTCTTTTTCTCAAAATTTCTTCTGACACCATGTTCCGACGCTTATCCTGCCAAATTGTGTCTATGGAGTGCAGCAGGCATATAAATCCAATATTTCCTTTGGGACGAGCTTATTCATATGTATATACATATATGTATGTATACAAGCACACATACATATATATATACATACATATGAAAACATACATATATTTATGGGAAAATGTTGAAAGAATTTTGTATTCTCTATTTTCAAACATTTAATTCACCAGCAATAAAAAGTAAAGCATATATTTACACACACACCTATTTACATATGCACATGTAAGTGCGCACTTTTTCATTTGCGTCAGATTAATTTTGTCTTCAAAGCAAACTGTTTTCGAATTTCTAGAGTCGATTATGCAACGGTATTTCGTAGGCTTTCATGAATAATATATTCTTCTATACAAATATGTATACGTATGTATGTATGTACTATGTGCTCAAATAGATTCGAATGGATGTCCTAGTAGATACATACATATCTATGTAGCTTTGGTGTATTTGTTGCATTTAAAGTTTAAAAAGCTAAATTACTCAGTTTTATTTGTTGCTTTTTATGCTCAATGAAATGAATTGAAAAGAAAATTAGTTAGGGGCTCTGTGATGAATTGATTAATTTTGAAATCTTGTTTTAAAGCGATTCATCAGCACATCGAATTGATAAGAGAATGTGTGTGTTCTTATTGATTAAACGAAAAGGCTTCATTGTTTGAAAATAAATGTAGAGGATATGACGTTAGGAAGAAAACAATGAAGAGTTGCATAATTAAAGCAACAAAAATAAAATCTGATTTTAATAATCAAAATATCTTCAGACAAGAATGTTACAATTAAAAATTTGTTTGACAATTTTTTGTTAAATTTATTTTCTCTTGGATTACTTGGAAAGTTTTCTAAATAAATCGGTTCCCAGGTTTGCTGACATAATTTAAGGTTTAAATGGTTTTTAATTTCGCTCCGAACGACTGAAAAACATTCATGGTAAAGTACTGAAATATATTTTTGTGAGTTAAACTTGTGACATGTGACCGGATATGAACCCAAGATGCGCCGGTTGGTAGAAACCTAAGCTATATATGTATATGCGAATATTATATACAAGAATGTATCTATATACTACTTAAATAAATAATTCAATAATTGTTCCACTTGTTAATTCTACAGATATGGTTGCGAATGTCTGATTGTACGCGCAGGAAAACACGTAGGCTTCTTCATTACGTTGTCTTTCCACAGTGTTTTACTTGTATGAATAGTTAATCGCTTGAATTATTTGTTGTAGCTTAAGTGTTTTCCCCCGTGATCGAGATAAATATAGCAGCAAGAGGTAATACATGAGTGTATGGGTGTTTGTGCGCCTGGAACCTGGAACAGTGGCCTAATGTTATTTGTCAAAGAAGAAATTAAATAAACGAAGGTTGAGGGGTATAGGTATTACACTCGATAATAGCGTGGTATTAAAAATATACATATGTCGTAGTTAAGCTAAGTATGTTACTTTGTGCATGCAAGGGGTATTTAATAATGAGAAAGGGATAAGAAAGATAATGAACCCAAGTGTTGAGAAATCTGAAACTGCTCTTGTCGAAAAAGGCTTAAGGAGAGAAAGTGAGAAACAGTTGACCTAATCTTTATTTTTCTTCCTTTAAGAAGTTGTAATCGCTTATCTATTTATGAATGCCTCTTTCACATAATGAATGACGGCCGGCTCTTCCACAAATCCGATGTAAAATACTTGGAACCCGTCAGACACCAAGTTTTGAATGGTTGTTCACAAAACACAAAACTGTTTTTTTATACGAAGTATTTTCATTGAGATTGATTGATATCATTGGCATCTCTGGGCTCTAGCGTCACTGTTGACAGTCATAACTTTGAAGTCGTAGATAATTTCTTCTATTTTGTAGCCAGCATTAACAGCAAAACCTCGAAATCCAACGCAGAATAACTCTTGTAAAAATACTCTTTTGACGAACAAAAACAAAACTCTATGAGTCACCCATTATTCCCGTTCCTCTATATGGTACAGAGGCATGGACGATGACAACATCTGATGTTGTAGCGGCAGAATTCTGCCGTTACAACAAAAACAACAACAATAACATCTGATGTGTCGACGTCACGAGTTTTCGAGAGAAAGGTTCTGCGAAAGGTCAGCTCTGAAAGTATTCCACGCAGTACCCGCCAGGGGAAGCATAGGAAGTGTCAGAGCCCATAGTACAAGTTAGGAAAGTTCTCTGAGCGTAAGCGGTGTCTCCCCAGTAAAGAAGTGGTTCGATTCGCCACTCTCCAATTCTTGGTAAATCGATTTCCGATTCGTTGTGACTATATTTTCCCCATTCAATGCATTTTTCAGTGGTAGTTCAGATAAGTACATCAGAAAATTCTCTAGTAATAGCAAATCAATTTCGATTTCTTCTCAATATCAGTTGTGACATAGTAAAATAGTGTCTGTACTTAGTGGCAATGTGCAAGTAGTGTCTGTTCTTAAATTTTAAAAGAGCACAGCTTGTCGCTAAAAACTAAATTCAATTACCAGCGTTCTGCAATTATTGCCGCTGGCCATTGGCATACAAAAGCGTGGCTACATCCAACACCCCGCCTTGACTCCCTTCGTTACTTCCACGCTTGTTATTTCATTTCGTTGTTTGCCTTTGTTATCGAAATTGATTTTATGTTTATTATCCCAAATTGGCTGCGAAAATTAGTTTGAGCAGTTTTACCGTTTATTAACAAAGAGCAGAGTGAATTTTGATTTTTTTGTAATCGGATATAAGAGTGGTTGCTTGAAAAACATAATATTAAGCAGTATCTTTATTGCCAGAACGTAACCATAAAGCAATTTAAAAGCATGTTGGCTGATTTTCGTGATTTTAGCAACAATTTATCGTGCTCTATGCGATGAATAATTAAGTACTAAGCAAGCTCCGCAGGGCAAGGACACCAGAAACTCATTGCTGCTCTACTACTCTTTATGTCCATGTGCCTCTAAATTTTATTAAATTCATCTTGTTAATTTTATTTTATCTGAAGTATAGCGAGCACAGACGTGGCGAATTGAAGTCGTCACTTACACTACTCAACAAATCTAAAAAAAAATATTAGCTAAGAGGCCAATGTATTATAGTATTTGAGAATTTATAAGGATAATTTGTGTTCAAAAATTTTATACTTAACAAATCCCAATATTTCACTTAACTAAATGGTAGTGATTTGATGCCTACAACCCATGACCATGACCACAACACAAATAATTACACGTGTTAAGACAATTTGTATCATCATTTTCGATTTTAGCAACCCGAAATTAGCAACGAACAACCGCTAATAATACCGTCGCAAAATCGCTATAAACTAGTGTTATTAGTCCGCCACGAAATCTTCTAATTTGCAACGCACTTTGAATTAAATATTCGATTACGAAACTCATCAGGCTAAAAGCTACGAAAGTGTGTATTTAAAAAAGTAATTAAATTAATTTACGAATTCTTCGACGAATTATAAATGCACACGCAAGCGAAATTAATTTCACCTTGGCAATTCGACTAACCCCCTAGGCATAAGCGAGTCTCCGTTGATTATTTATTTGGCAATTGAGAAAAATCTATATTAATTTTGAATTGTGCTTATGCAAATAACGGTAAAGGTCAACGAATTCGAGAAATAATAAATGATGCCGTAAGATAAATTGTGAATATTAGCGAGATTTCAGCGAAATGACAGCCTCAGCGACAAACTGATTAAACACTCTAAGCACTGAACTCGATGCGTAAACGGGCAGACAGTTTGACAAATAGCAATCTATAACTTTAATATGCTATTAACGACAGAAGAATTGGAGCAAACGCGGCAGATAAGGCTAAGAACGGCAGAAGTGAGCGAAAAGTGAGGTGAGAATAGCTGTTGGTTGCTGACGATGAAGGATTTTCAGCCGAAGGATTTTTGTAAGAAATAAGGTCTCACCCTTTGTGTAAATTCAGTCGGATTCTAGTCTCTTCTACTGACTTCTAACAAGTGAGTTTGTCCAAAAAAAGTAGAAAACTTGGCAGACGGAGCAGAAAATGTTAAGATTAAAGGAAGAACAATTTTAAGCTTTAAATTCCTCACAATGCGTCTAAAATAGTACTTTGATTTTTAATGCCAGAGATACATATATGGCGATAGAGTAAAGTATGCAAGGAGTAAGAAAATTTCGGGCCTTAATACGCATATAGACTTCTGTCTCTGCTTGCATATGTATGTGCGTGTGTTTTTGTGTTAAAATTCCATTAAAAGTCACCTGAAGTCTGTGCCCGTTCACTTGTTTTGAAAAACATTAAAATTCCTAAGCGGCGGTGTAAAGAATGGTAAACCGGTGCGCGTTTATTTTTAGAAAATTGTTGTTATTTTTGTTTAAAATATTTCGTTCTGCTTTCAAAGCGAGCAGCTTGCTAAAAACGTTGTCGTAGCGCTCACATGAAAGCTATAGCAATTACAGCATTAAATTGTCGCTGTCGTCTAGTCCTGTCTACGCTGTCGCCGCCGCCACCGACGCTACTGTTGCTCTTGCCAAACTAACACTCAGCACGAGTTATTTTTGTTTTTGTTGAGCTTTTCGCCAAAATTTTGCGTTTTCCACCGTTTGACACTAAAAATATGGTATCGGGCATTTCGAATTTAAAACATGTGGTGTTTTCTTGTTGACTTATAATCGCAAGAAATAATTAGTATAGATGCGCATAGCTACAAACTTACTTATGCACATATACTTTGTATAAATATATATTATGTCGTAGTACGTATAAGTAGAAAGCATGTGAAACGCTGACAACGTCGCCAAATCGTGGCGGTAAAAATCACTCGTAATTGCTTTCTAACATATACACACTAGAGCGGGTCGATTTTTTTCTATAAAAAACCGGTTGAGTGAAATGTTCTACAAATCATTCTGAACAACTTTGTCGTTATTGACACCACCATGAATTTTTTCTTTCTGGACAAACTGTCCACGCCAAGTTTTACGTGGAAGTCCTTAAGAGACTCATGCGAAGGGTCAATCGGGTCCGACAAGACATTACAGCCGATTGGAAGTTGCACCACGACAACGCCCCGGCTCACCTTTCATGTGAACAGCTATCTACAACCCAGTGTGGCCCCGGACTTTTTTTTATTTCCTTACTTGAAAAGGCAGATGAAAGTAAAGCATTTTGAGACTCCACAGAGGATCCAAGCAGCATGCACCTCGACTCTCAAGGCTATTCCAGAGAATGCCTTTCGTGGCGGCTTCATTGCTTGGATATTGCGCTGGCAGCACTAAAACACTAATGTTTAGAACTAAAGTCTCTTAGGCAAAGTTGTTCAGTATGATCTTCATACGCGATTTTTTCGTTTCTTTGGAACCCTGTAGATGCATCCGCTCTAATACTCTAATATACACATACATATGTATATGAGTATTTTATATATACTATATATATATGTATATGTATGCACATGTATTTATATGCGTTCAAAAATTTTGATTTCATTTTTGTATTATCTTTTAAATATATTTTTATATTTGTGGTATTTTGTTGAAAAAGCTTAAGTCGAGCTAAGCTAAAGTAGGCATTGTTAGTTGAAATTACATTTTGGATCATTACTTCATCCATTATTAATAATTAAATGAAAAAAGGAGTGTCGAAAAACTTAATTCGAATAAACCAGATAGTTCTTATTAATTTAAGTTGACCATTTCAACAAAATGCCGCTGTTATGATTTGCGCATACAGCAGGGGGTGGAATGACACAGAACAGGTGAAGCTCTCATTTGCGATTTGCGCCTCACCAAATATTAATATTTTATATTTTGAAATTAAAAGGTTTACAACATTTTCTGCATTGTTTGCATATATTCCAAATTTATAAAATCGCCACAAATCCAAAACTATCCCGACCAAAAAAAGCAATCAACGAAATGAGGCCAAAATAATAGAATTGATAGTTTTGCCAAAGAAAATAAATGTCCATCCACGACATCACAAATAAAGCTGAAATCTTGGCAAAAGTAGGACTATTCACATAAATTACCAAACAAAATTAGACATATTTTACAATTAAAAATATATGGAAAAGTCGGCTTTGATATGCTGCCTTTCATTGGAGGCACACTGGAGCACACTGCGAAATAAGTAGACAAATCGAAAATGGCAAAAACAAACAGCGCAACCGCTCGGTGCAGTGTAAAAGAAATATTGAACAAATTGCGCTGGGCAATAAAGAATTAATTTATAACAACAAATGCTTTTATCTGGCGATGCCGAGCGCATTTGGCTGCCAATTTTGCGGCGGTTAACACAATTCTCCTACAGTAAAATTAATTGTTTGTTTTGTATATTTTGTCTGTACTTTTCATGCTGGTGAACGCGCTAAAAATAATTACTTTTTATAGACGGTGGTGGGATTTTAATTATATTATCCATTGGAAAATAGGTTATCAGCGGTGACTCGATGCGAATAAGAGAACTTCAAGTACTTTTAGCCATAAACCTTAGGAGACATTTACTGAGTATTGCTTTAGGCTTACAAGGATTTTTAGTCTTGGTATTTTTGGAATGGCATATAAAGTTTGTTACTGGGCAGCTGGTTACATCACTGAAGATGGCTGAGTAGATATCCTTGAGAGGAAACGTAATTTGTTTTTACTCTCGGAACCTCTTGCCTACTTAAAATTTGTTTGTAATGCCTGAAATTAAAGCATATAAAGTGATATATGTCAAAGCGTCAGGATATTGAGATGGACAGACTTTTCTCTTTTTATACCCTGAACAGGGTATATTAATTTTGTCACGAAGTTTGTAATACCCAGAAGAAAGCGCCCTAGACCCTATAAAGTATATATATAAATGATCAGTATGTTGAGCTGATTCGATTTAGCCATGTCCATCTGTCTGTCTGTCCGTCTGTCTGTATATATACGAAGTAGTCCCTCAGTTTTTAAGATATCGTTTTGAAATTTTGCAAACACCATTTTCTCTTCAAGAAGCTACTCATTTGTCGGAACTGCCGATATCGGACCACTATATCATATAGCTGCCATATAAACTGAACGATCGGAATCAAGTTCTTGTATAGAAAACTTTCACATTTGACAAGACATATCCACGAAATTTGGTATAGATAATTTTCTAAGTCAACAATGTAATCTCCGAAAAAATTGTTTAGATCGGCTCACTATAGCATATAGCTGTCATATAAACTGAACGATCGGAATCAAGTTCTTGTATGGAAAACATTCACGTTTAACAAGATATATTCACGAAATTTGGTGTAGGTAATTTTCTAAGGCAACAATGTAATCTCCGAAGAAATTGCTCCAATCGGTTAACTATAGCATATAGCTTCCATACAAACTGAACATATAGTTACTAACATAAATGCACCTGTGAAGGGTATTTAGCTTCGGTGCAACCGAAGTTAACGTTTTTTCTTGTTTTTT